>NW_019384569.1:616684-662778 GCF_000671375.1 Centruroides sculpturatus | reverse complement strand
GTTTATATTTAACTTAGGCATTGGCCTTTCTCTTTTAATAATGTTTTCTTTTTCATTATATGATCTTGAGCCAAAACTTTTTAAAAATAAATTTTCAATATCGCAATTACATTCTGAATCGCTAGCCACGATATAAGGGCTAAAATTAAAAATAAAATTGTAAACACTTACTTGGTGAAATAAAATGTGTGGTGGATATACATATCTGGTACAAAACATTCTTCAATTGTACGAATATACTTTTAAAGAAAATTATAATTAAATATAGCCTTGTAATGAAAACGTACATAAAAATAACAAAATATTCTATACTTTTTAAATCTTAACCACTTAGTCAAATAACTCCCTACGAGTGGAATCAGAGACGGTCCTGCTAGGTGTGAGGTGTGTACATGCACGCGGGCTGCCAAATCCCGAGGGTGCCCAACCGGTCAATGTCAAATGCCTGTTTATTCGCATCACTAGTATATCTCAAAAGACACGACAGGGTTTTTGTAAATTTTAAACGTTTCTCACTATAGCTGTAAAAGTCTAAATATGTTAAACTTAATAGATTGTCCGTCGTTTGTTTTTTAACTAATTCGTTTTAGGACCAGGTGTTGTCCACGGAAATTTCCAAAATTTACAACTTTTCGGTCACTCTCGTCGAACTGGAAAAATGTCTGTCTTTATTACATCTACTATTTCGAAGAAATCAGTCCCACTGTACTCGGCTAGAGATGGTTCGGTTATGCTTTTGTTTAAGTAAAATTTCGGCTCTTTCATCAGGGTTTTGTTTATGCCCCGAATTCCCTAATCGCTTAATTATTTAACTACTTCTTAAGTAGAAATAAGTCGAAACCAGTTACTTTGTACTCGAATATTTGTAGTCTCGAGAAAAAGTGGAAAGACAAATTTTTATGGCAAACGGACACATAAATCGTAAATTTAAGAAAAATAAATTTTACAGCTTTTTCTGTACCTCGTGCATCTCTCTCATTCATTAAACTTACAGTTAGTTGTAAATGACGCTGTCAAAGTAACAGTTAATGTTTTAACATTATACAAGAATTGTACACGTTTTTTTCTACATCCCCTTAGAGATGGGACATATCAAGTCGTAATATCACTGGTTTAACATTGAAATTCGCGAGTAATATAAAATCGGAGAGCGGAATAAATATATCAAATATTTTAACGGATTTTTAAACTCCTGTCAACTACAGTAGATCCCCCTATAAGACGGGTTCCTATAATTACGATTCCTATAAGACGGCGAAAAAATTGTGGCGGTATCCATAAACAACGGTAAAAAACTATAATTACGTAAAACGTCATCGGGCATCCTAACTACTTTCCGCCGTCTAGCGCCACGCTACGGACAGTTTAGGCGGGTAAATTGAGTTTAGTATCGTCTGTACATATAATTATATATAAATTAGGGTGAAGTTTATTAAAGATTACAATGAAGCATATATGTGCAACTTGTCATAAGAGCTATTCTCATAAATACTATTTCAACGTACATCTTAGAACTCATACAGGAGAAAAGCCATACGAGTGTTCAACCTGCCAAAAGAGCTTTCATTGTAAAAAACACTTGGACGAACATGTTATCATTCATACTGGAGAAAAGTCACACATATGCGAAAATTGTGATAAGAGTTTTTCTTCTAAACGTGGCTTAAATTTGCATCTTAGAGTTCACACGGGAGAAAAACCATACCAGTGTGATATATGTGACGTAAGATTCAGGTATAGCAGCAATTTACGAAGACACGAGACGACACATTCAACTATAAAACCTTTTGCCTGTTCTATGTGCAATTATCGCTGCAAGTCAAAGTATGCTTTGAAGAAACATTCTGCTTCCCATAGTAAAAAGCAGTTGTTTTCATCTGATAAATGTAACAATCAGTTTTATTCTGAACCAGAATTCAATGCTCATAAAAAAACACATACTGATCAGATCTCATTTATTTGTGGTATGTGTCAACAAGTATTTTCTGAGAACAATTCTTTAGACAAACAGAAGAGAATTCAGCTGCCAGTGGAAAATGCGCCTTATCAATGCAATCAATGCGGATTAACATATTCTGAGAGAGTTGATCTGGAAGTCCATAATCTGATACATTCTATTAATGAGTTACATAATTACGACTACATAAACTATGAGATAGATGATACTGATATTACAGATTTTTAAAATTTTAAATTAAACGTTAGACTATTTGTAAGTAATAAACATTATCGCATTTTAATTTAGACACGTAATAAAATTAATAAGACAATGAAAAGCGCTCGTTGAATTAAATTGCGCCTACATCCAGAAGTAATAAAACAAAAATTGACACTCGCCTTACTATTTTCACTTTGTGCTAATACTTACCACACTCAGATTAGTATATTTTCTATAATCTCTTTTCTTCCAGTGTCAAGTACTGGATAATTAACTTTCATTATTGGCGTGATTGCTCAAGCTTTCTTACACGCTAAGCCAGATTTCTAGGTGGGCTTTCTAGGAACTTATCCAATACCCGCCACAAGAAATGCATGTACAAAATGAAGTTACAGTGGCCCTACGTAAATAAATATAACCCTGTTTTGACGTGTTCGAAAAGAACAAGAAAATGTGTAAAAGACTCTTATTGTTGAAATTACTATATACAAAACACAACACTTATTTAACTCATATCAGAAGATTTCTTTGAAGAAGTTGTATGCCATCCAATACAGTTGCAGCAGTTTCAATGTCAAGTTCAACTCGATCTTTCAATGTTTATTTTCGGAAAGACGGTGATTGTATATGATAAGTTATCTGTACTCGTACGCATAATGAAGTATGTTGGCAGATTTTTTTTGATTTTTATTTTCGGCTCCTTGCTACTTTTCGGGCTTAGGACCAGAAAGTGATACAAAAGCTTTTGTCCACTTCTATAATAGTTTTCTGCCTGTTCATAGTTCTACCAGTAAACTGGCATTAAATGAAATGATTTAGGCGATTTTTTTTAGATATATGACATCTGTATAACAATACAAAAAAAATTTTCTGCGTATCTTCCTTTGGAGTTCCTTTGGAATTTGGAATCACACTTCCAGGGTCAACTGCCATGGAGGGATGCCTCTACGGAGGACTTGCAAGAAAAAGTGTCCCTATTTAGATGATTGACACAATAACAAAAACGCCACGTGGCCAGCCTATGAGGAGAAAACTATTGCTGTTTGTATAAATATATAATAAATACAACTAATCCGATAATTATTTCAAGTACTAAACGAACTGCCAGATTCTTTATCGGGCTATAAGAGTAAATAATTCCTAAGCAATTTGGCAGAATATGAGTCGACAGAGCGCCATTTCTTCTAAAATATAATAACTATAAATAAATAAGTAGATTTAATTTAATTTTAGAATAGTCTGAGAGAAAAACATCCGCACTTGTGTATCGCTCCGGGACAATCTTTTCTACCAGTATATTCTAAAATTAAATAAAATGAATGTATTAATAATTATTATATTTAACAAGAGATGGCGGATGCTTACTTCCTGACAAGTTGCTTAATAATTATTTAACCTTATAATCCAATGATAGAGCTAAATGTTTGTTTGGTGCTTGTATGAACATTGGAATAATTTAATTCTAAGTACAGTAGATCCCCCTATAAGACTGATTCCTATAATTACGATTCCTATAAGACGGCGAAAAAATTGTGGCGGTATCCGTACACAACGGTAAAAAAACTCCTATAATTACGTAAAACGTCATCGGGCAGCCGAATTATTTTCCCGCCGTCCAGCGCCACGCTACGGACAGTTTAGGCGGGGTAAATTGAGTTTAGTTTCGTCTGTACATATAATTATATATAAATTATATATAAATTAGGTACTGTATATATAATTATATATTAACTTAATTTATTGTAACTTTATTATAATTATATATATACTTTCCGCCGTCTAGCGCTACGCTACGAAGAGTTTAGGAGAGCTATCGTCTGTACAGTATGTAAATTAAGTACCATAAGTCTAATACAGCACTGTAATTTTATACATTTCTTGTTTAAGAAACATTTCTTATTCAACGACGATTAAAATTATTTATATTAATGATGTCTCCAAAGTTCAACGAAGTTTTCGCAGAAAAATAACATCAGAAATCACGGCCGCAGTTTGCTGCGCTGTTCCGCGACGAAAACAAGCTTGAGCAACGGCGATGTCGAATGGTGCACACTCGGTAAGTAATCCTACAATTTTTTGTTTATAGCGTAGTTTTTACAGATTATTTCCAAAAAAATATACGTATTTTGGAAATGTTGAGTCGGATTAGTCTAGAATTGATTAATTTTATGGCAGAAAACCTTTCAAACAGCCGTAGTCCATAAACTTCACACGTGTCGGGCTGTGATTGGTTGTGATTCTAGAAAATTGATTCATAAAGAACGGAACGTATCTACCGTCTTATAGGGGGATCGACTGTATACAGAAAACTATCATAAAAACATACAGGTAAATTCTTATCGGTTGGGTTAAGTTATAAATCTATTCGTCATTCACGTAATCGGGCGAGGGCGACCAAATATTTAGTGGGCGGGCGGCTAACAGCCCGGAACCGGTTCTGGATAGAATTGGAAGCGGTATACATGTAGCATCCACCCAAGGTCCTAGGCTTCCAACGGCTAAACCGGGTGAGGTTGGTGCTCTGTAAAGCGCACGCGCGAATCTGGCTTTTTGGATGCTGACGATACAGCGCCTCCACTCCGCCATTAATATTCGAATATACAATACCAATCTTATTTTTTTTTTCACGTGTAGTATAGAAATTTGTAATAAGGTACATAATGCGGTTATAATAAAATATTGTGCGATTATTTTCATATAATTAAAATTAATATGTATTTATTTTTTAGAAAATACAAGGGAGGCGGCGCTTCCACCGCTTCTAATGACGGCACGCCACTGGTATTTTAATTTGTGTAGTGAAGTTTGATGAAAACTGTAATGATAAATTATCCTGAAAGAAANATTTGTAATAAGGTACATAATGCGGTTATAATAAAATATTGTGCGATTATTTTCATATAATTAAAATTAATATGTATTTATTTTTTAGAAAATACAAGGGAGGTGGCGCATCCACAGCTTCTGATGACGGCACGCTACTGAAACAGGCACAGCGTTCTTACTGAAATTCTAGTTCTTTTTTTATTGTAGTGTAGGACCTACAAACACTTGTCTTTTTCATTCACCCGCGACCCCCTGTGTGAGGCTTTGAGTCCCCCCTGTGGGTCACGATCCACGGGTTGAAACCACTGGTATATATCAATTCATTTTATTTTATTTTTTGTTTTAAATTTTCAATAAATTCATTATATTTTTATACTGAAAAAATATTTAAATATTAAGACAATAATAATAATATAATAAATAAGTTCATGCTAATAAAAAAATATAGCGATTTATCTTACCCAATTGATTGTATGTTTTAAACGAGTTTGATAATTTCCTAAGAAAATGTTTTTCTCAAATGAGAAGTTCGTAAAATATACAAATTGAAAAAAATATGTTCTTGATACTTGGCATTTTCCCTGGTGAATAGCATTGATAACATTGTGTATAGTTACCGACAATTTTATCTGTCTACAACTCTCTATACCATTACAATTATTATGGTATAAATGCCTTGCCCGCTTTTTGTTTGTAAATAACAAAGGTTTCGAATAAGACGCAGATTTGTACTTATAATGGTTAACTGACTTTTGGGCCATTCCGTTACGATTGCAATACTTTGAAAAAAATATTTCGAGATATTACTACCTGTTTCACACTAAGCATTGACTAACAACACGAATTAGCATTGTATAACATATTGCTTTGATAAATGACAATAATATTGTGTTCACCCTTTTTTTGAAACTTAATAACTCCAGTGCTTTTTATCGAAAATTTCTGAAATTTTGCAGGGTAGTTTGCGTATTAGGGAGATTGATTCAGTTAAATTTTAGTGGTTAAAAGTCGAGGGGGTGAGGAGATAGAGGGGGTCGTGTTTCGTATTTCGAGTCGGACTTATGACGAGTTTATTCGTTATTAGTATTTACAATTTTTTTCTTTTTTTATAAGACGAATATTCCTCCCCTTCCCTCAATATTAAGATTTTTGCCATTTTATAATAATTAAAAGCATAAAACTTTTTAATAGTAAACTATCATAACAGATGGCGCCACATACGCAGTTTTAAATGTTGCCGGGATAGTTAAGCAACTCGTTGCTGGATTTTTTTGTTTCTGCTTAGATTGTATCAAAAAATATTATAAAAATCCAATACCAGATGGCGAAGATTTGAATAGTTGATTTTCTTGGATAGATGCAGTTTTATGCAAATTTGAAAGAAAGTTGTCAAGTGGTTCCATTATGACGTCGATTAATTAAATTAATAGTGGTGACCAGACCCTAAACGCCGGAGTTCGATCGGAGGTTCGCGCCTCACTCGGACGAGCTGGCAGCGGGAGTTTTTTCCGGGTTTTCCTCCTTGCCAATGACGCCTGAATAGGGGCCAGCTATCCCCCAAGTCCTCCCGGAGGGCATTTCTGTCTCCCTTTCTCGCGGGGGTCGTCTCTTATAAGACCGGCTTTGGTTACTTCGTAACCTCTCTTCTGTCTTCCTCGGATTGGTCGTCTTCTATAAGACCGACTCTTCCTTCCTGTTTCTTCCGGAGTGACAAAGCTGAGTGCTATACTACTCCTCTGTGGTGAAATGAAATGAAATGAAATGAAATGACGTCGATTTTTTAACTCTTTCGACTCTGTGGGCACTAAAAGAGCCTCTTTTTTCTAGCAAGCGCATTATAAGTTCGGCTAGACCCACAAGTGCACATGACGTCGATACAAGGTGGCATAATGACATTATACGACATAATGACACCAACGTCATAATGAGGCCTGATAGCCTCATTATGACGTCGGTGCAGAAAGTATGGATGAAACGAATAAGTGAAAAATTATTAAAATATATGAAAGTTATCAATAGAGATTAAACTTCTGGCGATAATGCAAAAGACAAAATTTATTAACATTTATTAAATTTATCATTTATTAAATAAGTTATTTAATAAATCATCGGGCTATATTAAATAATGACTTAATTAAAGGAAACAAACAATTTTGTGGCTCATACTTTATTGATTAAAAACATTTACATCCATAAATTACAGTTTTGGTAGGAATTCATTTATATTTAATAACAAAACAAATAAACGGGAATCAAGTTATTTGTTTGTATTTCTTTGAAGTAAACGAATTAGATGCAAAGTTGGAAAAAACAACTTTTTTCTATACTTGGCATTCAAAACACAAGCTAAACGAGTACAAAATATCTGCGAACAAATACCTAATACCCAGAGGCGGATCTACATAGAGACTAATAGGGCTTAAGCTCTGGGTCCCCAAGTGTCAAGGGCCCATAGAAATTGAATTATTATCATAAATTTTTAATACGTTTTCATTAACAATGAGCACTTATCGTATAGTAAAAAATAGTTAATAGGTTAGGTTAGGTTTGGTAAAAATGAGGCCCCATTGGATTTCAATAAGCCTTAAGTCCAGAAAAATCTAGATCCGCCCCAGTTAATACATCAAGCAAATAATATTTCTACTTTAAACAGACGAGAAAACAACGAAAATGTAGATTTCTTATCGTTGATCACGTTACTCTTTTGGTATAAAAATGTACATATCTTAACGTATAAAAACATACAAGTGCATATCATATACTGTAGCTTCATTCTGACAATACAAAAATATAAAATACGCAATTTTTTTTCTATTTTATTTCCTATAAACAATAGAAAACACTTCAATATGTGTGTCATTTAGCTATTAGAACAGATTAATCGTTAATGTATCGTACAAAGTATTGCAATCGTAACAGGATGGCTCAAAAGTCAGATAACCATTGTAAGGTTCAAACTTGTGTCTTATTCAAACACATTGTTACTTACATACAAAACGCAGTTTCACCACAAAATAGTTGTATTGATATAGAGCTTTTCAGAAAGATAAACATTTCAAAAACTGTACATGATGCTATTCGCCAGAGAAAATTGCGAATTTCAAGAATATATTTTTGACAGAATTATAAGAGTTTTCGATAATATAATAGTTTGTTTATTCACATCTTTTCTACGCCATGAGCAGTAAAAAAAAAGCCTACTATTCCATGTTCATTACGAGTTCAACAAAGCCCAAAATGAGAGCGGCAAAGTAAATGAAAAATGACGTTCCAGGTATTTGGATCGTCAGAATTTATAAAAATTCATTCCAACCGGTTTCTTACTTGTTATTTCAAAAGGACAAATCGACGAATGATGCTTTTACCGCCTCGACGACGTGGCAATTTGATTGTTTTATATATAAAGTGGATTTCCCATTAGGAATTAGGATAGACACTTTGAGATGCGCTCTAAGAGGGGACATTAAAGTAAGTAATTTTGCAAAAGAAAATACAGTAATACTCCGAACTTACGCGATAGGTGGGACCGAGCGATAACCGCGTAAGTCGAATTCGTGTAAGTCGGGGTATAATTTTGCAATTTGTGTAAAATCCAAGTCGGATGTATGTAAGTTAATAAATGTTCTCATTAATCTTATCTCGTCTTTTGATTCGTTCACGGTTAGAAGAAATCACCACATAGAGTCTCTCAAGTCTCCATAGAGGCCGGATGGTCGAGCGGCCAAGGTGGCAGCCTACCGCTCTGGGAGACCCGGGCTCGAATCCGAACGGGTCGAAAAATCCCCAGGAACTTTTCGGGGGGTGGTCCGTTCGGATATGGCGGGCCCCGTCCCTCACAACTCAGCAGCCCCATTGTGGGCCTGGCCGAACCCATAATGGGCTTGCAAAAAGAGGCCCTCTTAGTACCCACAGGACGGAAAGAGTTAAAAAAACAATGTAAAATAGTTTTTCTTTATTTAAAAAAAAACCCCTACCACCGCCGGGCGCATAAATCAGTGTTCTGTTGCATTGATGATAGGATGCGACAATGTTGGTCACAAGTAGGGATGTAACGAATATTCGGTTACTATTCGGTATTCGGCCTATTCGGCCTATTTTTCGCTATTCGGCCGAATTCTGAATATTTAATCACTATTCGGCCGAATACCGAATATTTAATCACTATTCGGCTGAATACCGAATACCTAAAAACAGGAGTAAGAAATAACAAAAACACAGTAAATTAGTCATTTTGGTATTTACATTTAATGTTATCGGGTTAGTGTTGTTTGTTTATATTTATTTATAACTTGTAACATGCACAAAATAAAAAAGAAAATAATATTAGTCACATGTATTCACAATTTATAATTACAAAGATCAGCACACGTACACGTCTATCGTTGGAGAATCCTCACACATCTGAGGGTCTGACCCTGCCTATCCTTTTTAAGCGCTCGTCTTTGCTCTTTCCTTTCTCTTTCCTCCATCTCTCTAGTCCACGTATGCCTATGCATACATCATAATACGCGCTCACGATACTTTCGATTCGTCACTTTTCCGTCGTTGTTTTTCCATTTTATAATTACGTGACTCATAGCCTGGTGATAACGTAGAAAAGAGACAGCTAGGATATCGGTATATGTCACAGTTATGATTTCACAGATTCGAGACAACTCGATAGCCCGAACGGTCCCAGGCTTTCGCCCGTGCACGCTAAGTGACTTTCATTACAAGCATTAAGCTTTCAGAAGTCTATGACAACACTTTTTTGGCATTGACGGCCGCAAATTTGGCGCCAATAAGCTGCTTCGACTTGTTCTATTATGCTATCAACTCAATTTCATATTTATTTTCACATTTTCACTTCGCGGTCTTTCTCTGTTCTTTTTCCGTTATTTACACGTGTAGGTCATTTCATTGTTATTCACATTTGATATCGTCATTTAACCAGTGGCGTACCGTGGGTGTCAGCCACCCGGGGCGGAGGAAAATTTCGGCCTCCCCTTATTTAGGTATTTCAATTTAAAAGACCAAAATTCAGTTTCATCACAGAACAAGCAATGAAAAAATTCGGTGGTAGTGCAGCGACCTGTTTAAAATAGTTCCATTGGATATTAGTGGTGTATATGAACGCAAATGAATCGTACAAGCAGAGAAAGAAAAAGAAAGGTCAACAAGTTTCGCAGGATTTCCTCGGATGAAAAAGTTACTAGTTCACCCGGACGGCGAGCCGATTCCCGGACTGTCCGGACGATAGCACTATCGTAGGCGCGATGCAAGTATAGATTAAGATGTTTCAAATTTTTACAAGATATTATTATTTATTGTGAAATTTTGCCGGCCCCTAAAAAGTGCCGCCCGGGGCGGGCCGCCCCTGCCGCCCCCACTACGGTACGCCACTGCATTTATCACATACTGCCATGACACTCTTGTCTGAACTGTCAAGAATTAATGCGATTGGCGAAGCGTAGTGACAGTGGGCCAATGGAGAGCAGGTCCTGGCTATAATGCGGTTTGCGCGCCAATTTTCGTACGTGTGTTAATCGAGCCGAATAGTTTGGCCGAATATTCGGCTATTCGGCTACGCTCCTGGCCGAATATTCGGTATTCGGTCTGAGGCCGAATATACTATTCGTTACAACACTAGTCACAAGTCCTAATTGACCTCCAAATTTTTCATTTCTTTGTTACTTGTCGGTTGCGTTTTTTACTCGAACGATTAATCAATCATTTATTTCATCAGTTGAAAGTAAAAACACGGAAAAATTCCTTACTTGAAATAAATATTAATAGCGCAAATAATGATGACCTTATTATGTATAGTATAATGTTATATAATATAATTTGTTTGTATGTATAATACATTTTTAATGTATAATGAATTGACATGATAGCAATCATAGCACAATTTAATAATTCGCTATTATGTCAGTTTTGTTCTTTGTCATTTATTTATCATAAACCTGTTTTTGAGGTCTAAATAAAAGCTTTTTTATTCTTATAATAAAATTCATATAGAAAATCATGAAATCGAACTCGAAGGTTATATATCTTTCAATAAATGACATTGGACCTCACTGTGTTTCGATCTCGTCACGCTCTTGTAGTGATTGCAATGTCCCTAGTGGTAATATTTTCTCTGGTTGATTTTAGCAAATATCGAAGATTGGTAGTCGAAAGACCATGTAATCTACCGGCTCTAATAAGAATGAAATTCAATAATAAACGAAAAATAACAATAGAGATTTATTGTTAGAATGTATTCTTCACGAAGAAAACTTTCGCTCTCAATGCTTCAATTTGTAATTTTAATTTTATTTTTTACTTCTCGACAAATGTTGTCAAAGGCTTCACCAATTTATTATAGACACTTGGATCCAGTCAAACACAGGACAGAAGACAAAAACTATGCTAGTATGTTCCGTGCGAGACAAAGTCCCAAAGAATTTCAAACATTTTCCAAAGATTACAGCTACATACCGTATTTGTATCGACTGTTGTCACGTTTAACGACCAAAGGTGATATAGGCAATATAACACCCGAAAGAGAATTCCCAATGACAAAAATAACGACAGAAGCCAATTATCCATCAAAGACACAAACAGATTGGCTGAAACTAGAGTTGGAAAGGCTAAGAGATAAAAAACTAAAAGAATTACAAGATCTCGAGAACCAAAGCATGGACGAGTTTGTATCAACTAAATCTATTGGAATAGATATTGATACAACTAAATCGGAACTATTGCCTACCCGAATTATATACGGCTTTCTAATTATTTGTATTATAATAGTTTGTGCAACATTCGTCCAGTTGTATAGAAGATTCTCCTCTGAACTGATTTGTTCGCCAAATCCAATCAGAAAATCTATTGCACAGAAACCAACACCATCAGAATTGGCGGAAACAACTTCAATAATACAGGAGACTAGAAAAGAAAGTATTTCAACAAGTATATCGTCACTTAATTCAGAAAATTCGTTCATAAATGTTAAAAGGAAGATCGAAGATTTGAACAAAGAAGAAACCGAACAGTTGATCACCTTCCTTACCTCTTACTATAAACCGGAACCATAGATAATTTTTAATAATCGATAACGATTCATTAAAAATTTGGAGACTTATAAATGAAATAATTCTGAAGACTTATTCGAAAACTGCTTGTGAGAACATTCTCCTCAACTCTATATTTTGAAAAACTAAATGACCTGCGATACAGTCACGTGATTATAACGCCATCGCTCCACCCAACAAAACAATACCTGTTGCTGAACCCACGCCACTCTGTTCGTTCGCTCCACCATGTCAACGTGGAAGAAAAGCATCCCACCTGTCTATGCAGCCTACCCAAAAGACAATGATTTGATAGAACACAAAGAGAAACGTCTCCTACTGAATGGGAACCATATGAAATGAAACCAGCGGACACTTTCAACTACTCGGCTCACTATAGAACATGGAAACAGCAAACTATTGAAACAGAAAACTGGAAAATATTGTAGAGAAATACAGAGAAAATCTGCCACCAACGGAAACAGAATTCGAAGATCAATCGGAAGAATTGGATATTCTTTGCGAAATGATCAGGAAAGGCTTTGATACAAAAAGATTTTTGGAAATTCGAGGGTTCTGTTGCCTCTGCGTCAAGAAATTTGGAAGAGAATACGACATTTGTTTACATGCTAACAGACAGTTTGCGGTGTATGGAACTGAGTTAAATATAAATTTACTCTGAGTAGAACAAAAGTAAAGATTTGGGCAGTTTTTTTTACGATTCGTTTTCACAAGGGTGCGAGAAAGAATTCGACGGTTGGACGAAATTAGAGAAACACAAAGCTAAAACCGAAAGTGGACAAAAGTTTCCAGAACTGATTATGAATCGCCAATTACATCTCGTTATTTTTGTGAAGAAAAACAGTTATTTTTCTTATTCTAAATTTCGTTTTTTGAAGACATTTTACTTATAGTCTGCATCAGTTTTGAAGAAACTTTTTAATATATTAACGATATTAAATATACAATTTTTATGAAATATAACCAAGATTGCCAAAATTGTAATGAAGTATTTAAATTACTTTAATAAGCAACTAAATATCGGATATTTTATTAAATACTTTTTGTGTAAAATATTCTATGGGAGAAAGAATGTTCGACTGGAAGAAATAAAATCCTCTTTCAAAGTTTTTTGAATTGTTTTTATGGTTATGTCTTTTATATAAAACTCTTTTATACGTGACTAACTCAAATTTATCTACTTAAAATAAAGTATCTCAAATTAAATTGGAAGGATTTATTAACGCAAGATATTAAGGCTTACGTGTTAAATGCTACCAATAATTTAATTTATTTTTGTATAGATTTAATATGTTAGTGACTTATTTCTATTCTATCGCCATTGTAAATGTTTTAAAAATATTTTAAAGTTCGAACAAATAAATTTTAATTTTATTTTGTGTGTGTGTTAATGTAAAGGGTTTAAGCCCTTGTATTTTGGGTATCATCAAGTTTATTCTATCGAATAATCAGTAAATACAGTATAGTTACTAGTCACATTACTTTCATTGTTTTGCAGAAAGATGTAAACATCTTGCTCCAAAATTTCTGAATACTCTCTAATGGGACGTTATAGCATAAAAACAAATAAGTACAGTGTCGGTTTAAAGTAAGGTCATATGACCTCCGAAATCTGTTCGTTAACACTTTTTGTCTAGTTAATATTTTATTACAATTTAAATAGAAGATTTGTTATACAACAGTCAGTAGAGTGAAGATAAAAAAAATATGAACGTCTACAGGAGGTCGGATGGCCTTGCATTGACTGGAAGCCATCCCACGAAGGGGCTATTTATTTGATATTTTATAATCCGCTGTAATTAATTACACGTGCTCATTTAATTACATGTTTTTACAGCACGTGTCGTCTACTGCGACTCGTAAAAATGACACTTTCAGGTTAAAGTACATGTGTGACGCAGTAAACAAGTAAACAATAGATCAACATCGAATTAAATACAGTAATACCTCGACTTACGCTACCCCAACTTACGCGAATCCGGAGTTACGCGATTTTCAAATCTCGTCGATTCGTCTTTTGTTTGAGCGCCACGCAGCTCTTGATTACTCATTCCCCCCACACTATTGTTCAGCTTACATGCTCGGACGTGTCACGCGGAATCGACACATAGCTACAATTTATTTTGCGTTATTTATTTCTGTGTTTGTTATATCTACGGAGACTTTTTTTTAATAGTAAATAGTTAAAAAGGGAGAAATCATATCAAAGACTAGTTTAATTCTTTTCTTTTATTAAGGCCATTTAGACCACATGTTTATGTAGCTCACTATGGGCTGGAATAATTTCTCACCATCTGTGATAAATTATTCCAATGCATTTTTCGTGTATACAAGAATTTTTAGCATTGTTTTATGTTTTAATAATAATGGACATGATAAATTTAATTGGATCTGGTGTCTCTCGAACTCTCGAATTTATCCAGGTCCCCTCAGAGGACCTGGATAAATTAAATTAGTTACTGTTATCCGAAATAAAAACCGATTTCCAAGTGAAAATGAACATTTAATGAAACTTTTTGTCTTTTTTTTCAAGAAAACAATACTTTTCCTTCCGTAACGACACATTATAAAGAAAATGGCATGGATTATTACAAAATATCTACAAATATCATTTCAGACATGCACCAATATCACATGAATTCGAAAATATTTCAAATATGTGAAATTTATGTTTTTACATAAAAAGTTGAAATTTTGTCTCACTCAAATCTACTTAATTACTGTATATTTTGTGAAGATGTACACATCTCTTGTTATCTTTAATATTTACATAATTTTAGAAAATCGTGAAAATGTAACATGTTCCAACATGATTAATGAATTTAAATGTGCTGATTATTAGAAAATGTAACAAAATTATCATATTTCTCTTTAGTTTCGAATATTTAACAATTTATTAATCTTTTTGTAAATTTTCGTCCGATGGAGATAATTATGATTAATTCTTTTGAAGACAAAGTCCTTTCCAAAAAATAGGAACTACCATATATTAACTTTGTGTTCCAGACATTATACTTTTGGAGACTGACCTTTTCTTCGTCAGTCGCCAGGTCTATGCCATGCAGCAATTCATTATCTAGATTTTCTTGAAAACATCATAAGCAACTCTCTATTCGAACGAATATTTCATCATTTACATAATTTAAAACCCAATTTAGTAGACATTTTTAGCAGTTTGTACTTAATACTTTTTTTTTCAAGTAATGGAACTCTTAAGGCTTACTTTCAGCATATTCGTGTTAATTAGATTCGAATTGCACTCACAGTTAAAATCTATTAAAAGCAATGTATCACAATTATCAATTTATTTGAATAAACTATTTGAGGTAAGCTACAATCTTTTTTGTGTGTCAAATACACTAATGATATCCAAAGACCTACAAAGTCTATTTTGTTTCAATGACTTTAATTAATCTACAATATGAAATGGATGAACTTATGGATCAGCAAATAATTGAATAAGTAATCTGTATGAAGGGTGAACCAAAAGTCAGTTGACCATTGTAAAGAGCAAATTGCTATTTTATTAAAAAATTGTTTCAAATATATTTCATTTTGTTTAGGAAAGACGAATTGCAACGCCTTCACCCACCTTCACAAATTTCTGAAAATTTGAAAAATTTACTGGCACAGAGACCATAAACTAACTTTTGGTTCACTCTGAAACAATGTTTATGAGTTTTTGTAATAAGATTTTTCAGCAGAGGTGCTCAAAAATAATGTAAAATGATCATACAAATGTGTATTCTTCACAGAACATTAATACAATTTAAATAGAATTCGATTGGAATGAAACATGATCCTACAGTTGACAAATTCGTAGAATAAACATGAGAACAAAATATTACTTTACAGATGTTCATAATTAAGATAATGAAGGATATAATTGTGTAATAGATCAAAAGTCAGTTATCCGAGATATACTGAATTACGGATAACAACAGGCAACTATTGTAAATCGTTTAAACGTCCTTCCTGTATATTGCACAGAAGAAACGTTTGTACAATTTCTGCATATTTTACAGGAAATTCAGGTTTTGTATTAAAACTGTGTATTGTAGAGGTTCGTTTTACAAATTACTATATGCATATGCATAAGACAATTTCTAAAAGGAAGACGTAAATACACAATTTGAATATACAATACACAATTTGAAATCTGAAAGTAAGAATTAATACCGCCTTACCGAATAATAAATTGTGCACTTACCCTTAGAAAATTGAGTATTTACGCATGTAAATTATATCCGATATAATTGTAATAACAAATTATTCAATGCCGCAATTGTCTTGTTTGCTATCAACGTCTGTTCTTCACGCACAGTTTGTCCTGACGAAGAGTGTGTGAAGCTCATTTTCCGCTCACTTAATATTATACTAATGGAATAAGCTTCAAATAAAATTCGTAGAATAGATTTAATGATTTTTGATATTTATATATCCGAAAATTAAATTTACACTTCGAATATTATCTTTCTAACATAACAAAGTTAAGAAGAATACCAGGAACAGTTGTTAATTTAAATAATACACGAGTTAAATAGCGATAAAACACAAAACGAACGGGTAAATTCAATTTAAAAAGTTTCGCAAGTAAATTTGTAATTAAGGAAAGAAAATTAACATTTAAAGATGACATCTTGCTGTTAAATGCTTGGATCGCTTTTTGCAAAATGCAATTACAGAGTTCAGTTTTTATCATAAAAATCAATAATAAATACTTTAAAAGACGTGTTTATTGCTCTAAACGCATTATTCGTTTTTTAACGAGGCGAGAATAAAGAAATTTACTTTTCAATCAATTGTAATTGTTAAAATCTGTTCTTCATCTTCTTCCTCGATTCTTTGTAAGGCGAATGGCTTCCAGCACAATCAATGCAGTTCCATTCTGTGGCGAGTGAGGAATTTTAGCATAATTAAAAACAAGAAATAGCACAAATATGGTGATTTTGGGCAGAGAAAATTAAGAAAATTCCCTTGGTACATCTTTAATTTATTCTTGTATAATGCAAGATTTAATGTTGAATCTAATTGAATTTAAATTAGAATTGATTATTTATTATCATGGTTTATTTTCTTCTCCAAAATAAGAGACTTTTTCGTTTTTCTTTTTTATAAAATACTTTCTGGATCAATTTTAAGCTGTTATTTTTGTTTGCTTGAAATTTCGAACTTTGCAATAGGATTGTGGGATTTTTTCATAAGTTTGGAATAATAAATATTTCATTCAATATTACTTTAACGCGTGAATGGCTGTATGCATTTGCTCTGGATCACTGGAAAAAATGAGATAAATTGGTTTTATCAATATTCAGCTTGAAGGAACAGACGTGTTGTAACAAAATTCGACACTTCTTTCGTAAACAATTAGAAAATATCAAACTTCAAACAGTAAAAGAATAAATTTGTGAAGGAAAAGTACAAGTGGATTTGAAATATTGAGTAGTCTATTGCCTGGAGCTTAAAAGTTTGCTGGCAATTAAAGAAAANGAAGCCAGAATAAAGAAATTTACTTTTCAATCAATTGTAATTGTTAAAATCTGTTCTTCATCTTCTTCCTCGATTCTTTGTAAAGCGAATGGCTTCCAGCACAATCAATGCAGTTCCATTCTGTGGCGAGTGAGGAATTTTAGCATAATTAAAAACAAGAAATAGCACAAGTATGGTGATTTTGGGCAGAGAAAATTAAGAAAATTTCCTTGGTACATCTTTAATTTATTCTTTTATAATGCAAAAAATTTAATGTTGAATCTAATTGAATTTAAATTAAAATTGATTATTTATTATCATGGTTTATTTTCTTCTCCAAAATAAGAGACTTTTTCGTTTTTCTTTTTTATAAAATTCTAGCAGACCCCGCCAGCGTTGTTGTGGCTCAAAATGTATCTATTATAAATGTATAACACTTCCCCCGTGGGGGGAGGAATTTTTCGAAAAATCCCTTAGTGTACGTCTTCTTGACGTACCCTATTAAAACGCAAAAAACCGCATTTGAAATAGTATAATAGAAGCCAAGTTCTTCACGGTAAGCCTTAATCCGGTCCATCTCTCCCGGGGGGNGTGTTGTAACAAAATTCGACACTTCTTTCGTAAACAATTAGAAAATATCAAACTTCAAACAGTAAAAGAATAAATTTGTGAAGGAAAAGTACAAGTGGATTTGAAATATTGAGTAGTCTATTGCCTGGAGCTTAAAAGTTTGCTGGCAATTAAAGAAAAACTAAAATATTTTTTGTGCGCGACTGAAATATTAATCAGTTTTTATAATTAAAATAATTTCGCTTTAACAAACAATCTTTAGATAGAAATTAAATTGATCTTATTTGTTCATATGAAAATATTTACTTAACACTAAAAGAAATGAATAAAAAAAGTATATTTATTTGCTTTTACACAAGTGNTTGCTTTTATTTTTTATTAAGCAGCTTCAGTGTCCGTGTGCGATTTAATAGAAATAATAGTAACAAAAATTTATTAATTGAAATTTTCTTCTTCAAAATGTCTAAGGCCCCAAAGTGGGTTAATCAGGCCCTGATTGGATATTAGTGGTGTATATGAACGCGAATGAATCGTACAAGAGAAAAAAAAAGGTCAACAGGTTTCGCAGGACTTCCTTGGATGAAAAACTTATTAGTTCACCCGGACGGCGAGCCGATTCCCGGACTGTCCGGACGATAGCATTATCGTAGGCGCGATGCAAGTATAGATTAGGATGCTTCAAATTTTTACAAGATATTATTATTATTTATTGTGAAATTTTGCCGCCCCCTAAAAAGTGCCCCCCGGGGCGGGCCGCCCCTGCCGTCCCCACTATAGTACGCCACTGAAAGTAGCATTCCCCGAGATACCGCCACACCCGTCCACGGCCGTTATTCCTCCACAGCCAGAAGTGGGATTCAGAGCCGGCCCTACCATAGGGCGAAAGGAGCAGCCGCTCCAGGCGCTTTGTCTTAGGGGGCGTTTCAGTGGTAAAGAAAATTAGAGGGTATAAATTTGGGGCAACCAAGGGCAGTGGCGTAGCGAGGGGATCCAAGGGGGTCCCCTCGCTACGCCACTGCCTAAGGGGATCCCGGTTGGATCCCCCGAGGGGATCCAACCGGGCGCCACTCGCAGAGGGGCGCTCAAATGTCTCCAAGACAAACTATATGTGTTTCTGGAGGGGGGCGCCAATAAAGTGTCGTGCCCCGAGTGCCAGTTATGTTCGCTACGCTACTGACCAAAGGGGCGCCATAATAGGATCTCGCTCCATCCTAAAACTTGCCTCGGGCCGGCACTGATGGGATTCATCCATAAATATTACCCGATGCCATTCAGTGGTCCAGTTGCGATAATGACAACACTACGCCAGGCGTGCAGCCCTGTGTCGAGCGGTTAATGGCATCCCGGTTGCTGGTTGCCGACTTCATGCAACCTGTTTGGGTAGACACAGATGCATCCGTTGACGGCGACACGAGGTTTCGGATGTCACGTGCCATGGCGAATGGGTCTCTACGGACCATTCGATGAATCTGCCAGTCTATGCTTTGTCATGCGCCGGTGTGAAATGCCATTCCTTCTTCGGCGTGTTCGCAGGCGTTTCTGCGTCCATCGTGTCACACATCGCTGGATGGTACTCACGTCGTGCTACACACGCGTAGCAACTGGTCCTATAATTTGCATGTTGCTAAGCGCTTCCTTCGTGGTGTTGCGATTTCATTTTTGAAGAGTATACCATCCTTCCTGTAATTACACAGACAAATGAGCAGCTTTTCTAGATTTCCACTCCGCTTCTCGTGCGATTGCTTGTCAAGGTGGCAGGAATCCTGTCCTTCAGTATGTTTCTTATAATGTAGTTTGATCTACGACATTATTACATGTTTCATCCCTATATAGAATATATTTTTTTTCACTTTTGATTTTTTCCGCCCTGTGGGCAGTAAGAGGATCTTTTCTATATACTCATCGACGGATATGTATATAAAAAACGCGAGGACGAATATTTACACCACACATTCCTGTATTTTTATATAGGCTACTCTCCATCGGATGGATATATAAAAAGGCCTCTTAGTGTAGGTTCGACTAGGTCCACAATAGGGTCAACCGGGTGGCAAAGGATGGGACGGAGCATAACATATCCAGACGGACAACCCCCGAAAAATTCTTAGGATTTTCGAACCATCTGAATTTGACCCCAAGTTCCCCAGAGCGGGAGGCTACCATTTTAAGCTCGACCATCCAACCGTCATTAATTTAAGATACAAATTTTCGTACAACACAAGAGGCAACTAATAGATCACGTGAAAGTGAAACTGTCTTTCTTGTTCTGCCCTACAAGCAATAAGAGGACCTTTTTAATAACTGTCGCGTGGCAGATCGAAAATCGCTGAAAATCCTTACTAATTCAATCCAGTCGAAATATATTCAAAATTTTATAGTTTTCTGCACGTCTAGAGATCATAAAGTATAATTCCATACTGTACCTCATTTGCAGAATTTGATCAATGCATAGTGTGTGAACTGATTGACCTTGTTCTCTTTTAAATATATAAATGTTTACAAAATGATCTAAAAGTAACTTCTACCCTCTTTTGTTTCCTTCCAATAAAGCTATCGGTTGTGTTTTTCAAATGCACACGCACCTTTTACTTCTAATTACGAACCAAACAACGTGCTCTGTTTCTTGTGTGACGTGAAGTGTTGTATGTTTCGCCTACTGGGGCGATATAAACATCGGGTATGTCCATTGTAACAAAAAATTTTTGCCTCCCTAATTTCATCTCTGATCCTTGTGATTTTCTTCCATCCTACCCCAGAACTGTAGGATGAACTCAACATCCGGTCTTCCATTGCATTCCTTTACAAACGATTAAACTTATTGCATCACGTGTCGCAATATCACGTAACATATAACTAGTCTGGTTGTGTAGTTTCTATCAGTGAGGAAAATGGATGCTACAGGTAATTATTGGCAAGTACACAACTAATTAACATAAAATTATGTTACTAAGTAGTAACAATTTGTTTTTTATAACCATATGTAAATTGTCAGTTTCTTTTCTTTGAACAATTAATCATTTCTGAATGTTTACTTTTTTAATCATAACATCTCTTGGTCAAATAATTACTGATATAATTAATTATTTTCCTTTCTTTGGACCTCTTGTGTCTAGTAGAATAAAAAAAAAACAAATTAATAAAAAAACAACTAGTCAGAATAATTACAAATATTTAATAGGAAGCTAAATTAACATTAAAATTGTAACCTTTCTAAGTTAATAATTTGGTTAATTATAAAATACTGAAATTAACACTTGATATTTAATAATATAAAAGTTACATGTAACTATTATATATATTTAATAACAGCATCTTGTAAAAATAACATTTATATTTAATATTGATCAAAGAGAGAAATTATAATCATAGTTAATTCACTATGATTATTAAAGAGAGAAATGTTTTAATTTAAAAGAATTTAACTTTATTGCATCTGATATAAATCAACATCTGCTTGTTATTGTTAACTAATTTATGATCCTAAATGAAATTGATAAATTCTATAAAAAGTTTCTTGTTTTTTAAAACAATGCAAATGTTTCCTTTCTCATTTAAATGAGTCTAAATTGTTCAAATTTTTCAAAATTTTACTTTTGTATTATGACAAATATTTGAAAATTTAAAATAACGAATTAAACTTTATTTAGTTAAATGTATATATAATATAAAGATTTATAAATGACAAGAATGAAATGTCTAATTTATTTCTTTTCTTTGTTTTTACATTAAATTGATTACTAGTATGAAAAAGGTACCATTGTTTGTTAGCTGACTTCCAGTTATAATATAATTATTGAAAAGATTATTTAAGAATTTTGATCTAGTTAAATGTATATTAGATATTTAACTTTTTAAAATAGATTTAATCTGTTTTAAATTTGTCAATATGTAATACTTTTGCATTTTGTTTTAATTCATTGTTTCATATAAATGTTCATTGAATCTGTTCAGACTTGACTCCAGCAAAGATACAACATCCTAAAACATTAAAGAGTTTTAGCATGTTTTTTACATAATGATCTAAAAGTAACTTCTACCTTCTTTTGTTTCCTTCCAATAAAGCTATCGGTTGTTTTTCAAATGCACACTCACCTTTTACTTTAATTACAAACCAAACAATGTGCTCTGTTTCTTGTGTGACATGAAGTATTGTGTTATGTCGCCTAATGGGGCGACATAAACATCAGGTATTAATGTCTTCATATTTTAGCATGTTTATATTCTAGTTTGTTTATTGAATAACAGCTTTTGAGTTAAATATATATATATATATATATATTTTAAATAGAATTTTTGTGATGTAGTCTTAAAAACATTTAGATTACAATTTTGAATAAATAATAAGGTTTAAAAAGAGTTAGAAACAGATAAAAATTTGAAAATAATCACAGGTTATAAGAAATTACTTTTAGCATAAATTTTAATTTACAATTTAATAAATTATCTCAATACAGTAGTAGCATAGTTAGAAATCCACATTTGTTTATGCCTTTTTAATAACACCCACTATACAGGAGCATATCCAAAGGAGGCATATGCTTATGGTACTACAGCATACTTTTGATATAAAGCAGTCAGTTTTGTTACTTTAAAATAAAAATAAGTATAAAAATGCATATCAAATTACTTGAATGGCAAAAAGTAATTACTTATAAAAAAGAAAAAAAACAGAAAAATTTTAAATGACATTTCACTGAAACACTTGCTGAAAAACGAACACAGACTAAAGATATGAATTTAAAATAACTAACAAAATAAAGTTAAATTTCGAATGAAAATAAAAAATGCAATAATTTTATATCTTCGTATAATTCCAAAAAGTTGATTTTTATCCTTCCAAGCTCACAGACCCCTGAAAATTTTCTAGATCTCTTGGGGATTTGTGGATCCCTTATTAAAAACCACTGAACTAGATGATGTAAGTTGATGATGACACTGACTATCTAGTGATTGGAATAATTTTAAGATAAATTACAATATCTCATCAACTTTTTTTTATCTAAATACTGTTTCTTTTATTTCTGTCAACTTTGTTTCACATACAAATCTGCTTTCTAGCTTATACACTATATAATAAATCAACCTCATCATAGTTAGCCAATTTCTTTTATTACTCAAATAACTCTAATGCCTTGTATTAAAAATTTCACAGCATAAAATAAAACTCAAATATAAGAGACAATAATGTTTATAATAATCATATTATATAATTTTTGACTTAAAGAATTAACATCAAATTCAGGCTCAAATATATATTACTAGCTTGTTACACCTGGCTTTGCCCAAGTTTATAACCTGTTGTTGTAATTATTACATGGCGTTATTAATTGTAAATTTTTGAAATGTTTGCGATAAAACCCATTTTAAGAATATTATCAGAATACCTATAAACTGTTAGGGAAATATGTTCTTGTAAATAGTGAGTTTAAGAAAAATTGTTAGAATAAGTTTGGTTTATTTGGTTATGGCACCGAGGCATATTTTGCAGATGCCTTCTGGGAGAACTTATATGGGAAACTGGCCCGTTACTAATGTAAAGAAAACCCAGAAAACTCCACGTGGCCAGTCCATTGGGGATGCGCAAACCCACAACCAAAGTACTGGTTGTTCAGCGGATTTATCCACTTAGCCACTGGTGGGCACTTATTAGAATTAAGAAAGTACCATTTGGAAATAAAAAAATCAGAGTTGTTAGAGGTGGAAAATTAAATACTTATAGTGTAATACTTCTGACTCCATGCAGGTGAGTGTTATGTGCTACCAGTTGTAATAATGATATTGCATGTCTACTTCATACTATATCATTGTTGCAGTAATTAAGTGAATATAATATTTGAATTTTTTTTAACTATATCCTTTTTTGTGTGAATTATATTTAGATTATTTTTAAAAATTTCTTTGCCAATAGATATATGTAAAGCCAGAAAATTGAATGTAGACAGAATTTAATTTGGTGGTATGGACAAGCTTATCTACATTAGAAGTATGTTAACATAACTGTCAAGTTTCATAGCAATTGATCAAAAGGCCTAGGGATGTATGGTAAACAAATAAACAATCATTTTCATTTATATATCAGTTAGAAGTTTCATTATCCAAGATAATGGTGAAGATGTGTTCCAAAAATAATTAAAAACCATGGATAATAAAACTCCCATTTTTAACATTTATTTGACAGCACAAACTCAAAAAATTTTTTGATGTTTTTGCCTTCATCCACTGCATAATTAATTATAGAAATTTTTTCTCTAAGAATAATACAGCACAATACATTTCTGCTTAATAGCCATCCTTTGTATATGAAATAACTGAAACTCAAGAGAATATATTTTTTCCTTTAAGAAAGTATCCATAATAGTTAATTTTTTTATTCTGTATTATTAAAGTGTCTAAGATTCATTTTTCAAGCATTTCCCAAACTTCTCAGTAAAGTGGAGCCCATAACAAGGAAAATTTTTTTCAGGTGCCCTCACAACTCATTGGCATCTTTTGTTATAAATTTGTATAATTGACAGAAGAAACAAGACACTGATATTTTATTTATTATTACTATTTCAAAACAGAACATATAACTTTATTAATAAACAATTATATATGTATTTTAATTTAATCATTCAATGAAATGTCAGTTGTATGAATGATATGTGATAAGAGCAAATGGCAACTACTGTATTCAGGTGTACTACCAACTGAAATAAATAACTGTCCACTTAAAAAATAGTTATAATGAATCAAATTCAGTATTTGTTTAACTTAAAAAATGTTTTAAAAAGATTCACTGAGCTCTTGAATTTCAGTTGTAAAGCCACTTTGGAAATTAAATTCATTATCTATAAATTTACATATACATGATATATGTGATATGATCCAAAAGTTTGGGGACTGCAGTAATCTATGACAACAAAAGCATGTATTTAAAGTTACTGCATATGAAATGGATTCTACCAAACCATCCCTACATGTTCAGGTTGGTTTCACCCATGTTACGTGATTAAACTGCAAGCACTGCTGTTTTCTTCCAGATATAGTTACCTTTGTTCTGCGACATAATAAAAATGGAGTTTCAACAGTGCTGTAACATTAAATTTTGTCAGCATTTAGGTAAAACACCTACAGAGACTTTAAAATTGCTAAGAAAGGTGTACGATGATTCTACCATGGCAAAATCGAAGGTTATGAATGGCATCGGCGTTTTAAAGAGGGCCAAGAATCCATTGCAGATGATGAATGCTCTGGCTGACCTTTGACTTCACAGAACAAGGAAAATATTGAGTTGGTCTCTCAATGTGTTAGCAAAGATTGTCGCCAAACCCTTGAAAAAATCACTGAGGCTACTCACTTATCAAAGACTAGTTGACAGCATATTTTAACAGATCTTAACATGCACTGAGTGTCTCAACACATTGTCCCTCGGCTTTTGACTTCTGAACAAAAGGAAGAATAAATGAGAATATCGGGTGATTTAATCAACAAAGCCGATAAGGATCCAGCTGTTTTGAACCACATCATAACAGGTGATGAAATGTGGTGTTATTTATTTGATATCCAATCAAAACATGCTTCTTCAACATGGAAATCACCCTCCTCACTGCAATCAAAGAAATTTTGGCAGGATCGGAGCAAAGGAAAAGTCATGATGGAGATATGTTTTGATTCTCAAGGAATTGTTCATTCAGAATTTATTCCCAAAGGCAGAACAATAAACAAGGAGCATAATCTAGACATTTTATGTTGTTTGAAGGAATCCATTCATCGTAAATGGCTTCATCTGGCAAAGTGGAGACTGGTACCTTCTACATGACAATGCACCTGCACATTGGTCCCAAATGGTCACACAGTTTCTCACCAAAACTCAAATTAATGTGCTTCCACACCCCGCCTATTCACTGGACTTAGCCCCGTGTGATTTTTGTTTCCATCAATGAAAAAGCATTTGCAGGGATGCCGTTTTGTGTCATCAGATGAGGTGAGAGCAGCATCGCAGGAGGCCTTACGGGAGGTTTCAAAAATGGCTACTAGCAGTGCTTCCAGAAGTTATACGAGCGCTGGAAAAAGTGTATCATTGTCCAAGGTGATTACTTTGAAGGTGGTTGTGCATCGACAATATAAACTTTTTAAGGTAAGGAATTTTATACCAAGTCCCCGAACTTTTGGATCATACTACATATATCAAAATTGGCTGATGGGAGTTTCTACTGTATATTGACCTAGCTCTATTCAAATTTGTTAAGAATAAACAACCCAAAGTGCTCAGTAGAAAATAATGACTTAACACCTGATCACTCTCAGCGAGTGATCAGGTGTTAAGAATTTGTTAAGAATTCAACTTGTCCCTGTGGATATTACTATTTCAATGCTTATGATTTATATGATCACTACAAAGTGGATTATATAATAAAGTTGAAAAAATGTCAATTTTCATAAATAATGAAAATTGATACATTCAAATAAAAAAAGTTGTAAAAATATGTAATTTTAATTATATTCATTATGTTTTGTTGTGGTGTATTGTTATTGTATTGTCTCAAATTTACCATCTCATATATGCATTTTTTCAATTTTAGATCACTCAATCCCAGTACAAGCTGATGTCCATATTACCAGGTATTTTGTGTTATTTTTTTTATTTACAAAGAAATTTAAAAGAAAAATAATTAATTTACTTATTATTTTCTAGAAAAGAGAGATATTATCCATCTAAGTCAACAACTAGAAATTCATCTAGAGAAAGCTTGATTTCTGAAAAAGATAAAACAGAAACTAAAATAGAAAATAATAATTATAAGACTCAAAAATCAAACCCTGAAGAATTTGAGAAAGTATGGGGAAAAAAGAAATAGTGTTATGAATTTTTATAAATGCATTTTGAATATGAATATGTAAAAATATATTTTAAAAATCTGAATATTTTTTTTTATCTGAATTTTATTTTGCATTTAATAATTGTACTTTAACATGTTTAGCAATTTTCAAACGTTTATGGCGCTTTCTTTTTCTTTTTGTCAAATTTTGATCTGAATCTTGAATTATTTTCTTCTTTTTCTTCTTACATGCTAACGGATTTGGTCCCTTCTTACGCTTGCGTTTACGTTTTGTCTGATCAGTTAATGCAAGATCTTGTTTTAATTTCTCCAAAACAGCCAAATGATGACCAGAAGGATTCAATTTACATTCTTTTGAAGTATCTGCAGCCTCTTCACTTATCTCTGATGGCTTCTCCAAATTAATTGCATTGAATTTAAGATATAAAAGTGGACAACCAGGAATAATTCTAACCTAAAAGAAAAATTAATAATTTGTAATAAAACTTTAAACAATTTTTAAAGTATATATATAAAAATAGATAAATATTTAAATTAACCTATTTTTTAAAAAAATATTTGAAATAATTTATAAAAATAAATTTTCTTTAGTTTAAGCTTAAAGACAGTAATATTTATTTTTAATTTTCTGTGGTAGTTAGGATAATAAAATTTGTCTTTTAAATAAAAGAATTAATAAATATCCTTCAGAATTTTAAAACAACGTAAGGATGAACAAAAAAAAAATAAAGGATTTCAATAAAATTATACCAGAACACTAAAATCATTTATTAAAACTAACTTTAATTATTAAAGTTAAATTCTTTGGGTATTTTTTAATAAATATGCTCTAAGAAAGAAGAAAACTGTATTTACAAGTACAAGCAGTTTTAAATTAAAAAATTATAATTAAGTTACCAATTATTTATACTAGTACATTATAAAGTGAGTTACCAATTATTTATACTAGTACATTATAAAGTGAGTCCCTGATATACCATATCAGGTTTATATCTATGATCCTAGTAGATATAGAAATTAATACAATATATTGAAAGTTTTAAACAGCTCTACAAACTGCATATTTTTGTGTCATTTTAATAATGATCAGAATAAATCCTTACGAACATTTTTATATTTGTATATTCATCTGTATATATGTTAAAAACAACATGTTCCATCTCTACCAAAACTTTATGAAGAAGCAGCTTGTAATTAAGTCACACCAAGTCACCTGTTGTATCTACAATTTGTTCCTTGAAAGGAACACCAGTTAACTTCCTGTATGGACTTGGCATGAATTCATGGAAAGAGTCAAAATAGGGAAAGTAACGTCTTTGTATAGGGATAGGAAATACAAACACTTCACTTTTCATTCAGACTTGGAGTTGAAGAGACTGCTATTCATTTGCTCCCATAGCAACTATTCTTTGATTTTTGAATAATATATACATAATACAGATATTACAGATTTAGTTTGTTTCACACAAAAGATGATAAAATTTTAATTTATTTTAATTTTTTTAGTAATTTCATTAATTTTTGTTTTATAAATTTGTCTGCATTTTTAAAATTTTTTAAAATTTTACTTTTAAGTGAGTTAACATTAATTGAACTGTTAGGCTACCTAGTAATACAGTAGACCTCCCTATAAAACGGGTTCATATAATATAGATTTATATATAATGGTGAAAAAATTGCAATTGTATTCATATAAACACGCTAAAAGAGACTCGTATTTAAACGAGCAGTGGACCTACTAAAAACCATTTATTATTTAACGGCCATAAAAATTAGATTTATATTAATGATATCGCCAAAGTTCAGCAAATTTTTCGCAAAAAAATAATTTATCAGAAACACGTGTCCGCCATTCGATGCTCTGCTCCACAACGAAAACAAGCTTAATCAATGGTGTCATTGAATGGTGCAGACTCGGTAAGTAATCCTACAAGTTTTCGTTTATAGCATAATTTATATGGATTATTCCCAAAAAATTATATGTGTTTTGGAAATGTTGAGTCAAATAAATTAGTCTAGAATCGATTAATTTTATGGAAGAAAACCTTTCAAACAGCTGTAGTCCGTAAACTGCATACGTACTTGGCTGTGATTGGCTCGTGTATTTAAGGACTCATACAACATGAATTTCATAAAACATAGAACGTATCTACTGTGTTATAGGAGGTCTACTGTATATAAATCTTGTATAAGAACAAACATATGCCCAATAGAGCCTACAAGTAATAGATCAGTATGACATTCCATTGTGGCAGTCGAGACTGTCTTTTCAACCTGATTTTTCCGTCTTTAAAGGATTCAATGAACCTGAAGGATGGCCAATCTGGAGCTGAACCAGTAGTACTCTTTCAGGTCTGCCTTCACAGGTCTGCTTTGACTAATTTCATTAATTAGTCAAAGCAGAACTCTGACCAAATTGCTTTGTCTTCATTCAAAATGATATGCTTACTTGATAAAAAGACTAGGAAGATAAGCTTTTGTATCTGATTAAATGCGGTCCAGGCAAAAAAACGGTGGTTATGTCTGTAGAATTAACCCAAGAAGTTTTATCAATTTTTGAGGAAATATTTTTTTGAAAAATTGATTTTTAAAAGGAATATAAAGAAAACCGCACCATTGATATATACATATCTANTTATAAAGTGAGTTACCAATTATTTATACTAGTACATTATAAAGTGAGTCCCTGATATACCATATCAGGTTTATATCTATGATCCTAGTAGATATAGAAATTAATACAATATATTGAAAGTTTTAAACAGCTCTACAAACTGCATATTTTTGTGTCATTTTAATAATGATCAGAATAAATCCTTACGAACATTTTTATATTTGTATATTCATCTGTATATATGTTAAAAACAACATGTTCCATCTCTACCAAAACTTTATGAAGAAGCAGCTTGTAATTAAGTCACACCAAGTCACCTGTTGTATCTACAATTTGTTCCTTGAAAGGAACACCAGTTAACTTCCTGTATGGACTTGGCATGAATTCATGGAAAGAGTCAAAATAGGGAAAGTAACGTCTTTGTATAGGGATAGGAAATACAAACACTTCACTTTTCATTCAGACTTGGAGTTGAAGAGACTGCTATTTATTTGCTCCCATAGCAACTATTCTTTGATTTTTGAATAATACATACATAATACAGATATTACAGATTTAGTTTGTTTCACACAAAAGATGATAAAATTTTAATTTATTTTAATTTTTTTAGTAATTTCATTAATTTTTGTTTTATAAATTTGTCTGCATTTTTTAAATTTTTTAAAATTTTACTTTTAAGCGAGTTAACATTAATTGAACTGTTAGGCTACCTAGTAATACAGTAGACCTCCCTATAAAACGGGTTCATATAATATAGATTTATATATAATGGTGAAAAAATTGCAATTGTATTCATATAAACACGCTAAAAGAGACTCGTATTTAAACGAGCAGTGGACCTACTAAAAACCATTTATTATTTAACGGCCATAAAAATTAGATTTATATTAATGATATCGCCAAAGTTCAGCAAATTTTTCGCAAAAAAATAATTTATCAGAAACACGTGTCCGCCATTCAATGCTCTGCTCCACAACGAAAACAAGCTTAATCAATGGTGTCATTGAATGGTGCAGACTCGGTAAGTAATCCTACAAGTTTTCGTTTATAGCATAATTTATATGGATTATTCCCAAAAAATTATATGTGTTTTGGAAATGTTGAGTCAAATAAATTAGTCTAGAATCGATTAATTTTATGGAAGAAAACCTTTCAAACAGCTGTAGTCCGTAAACTGCATACGTACTTGGCTGTGATTGGCTCGTGTATTTAAGGACTCATACAACATGAATTTCATAAAACATAGAACGTATCTACTGTGTTATAGGAGGTCTACTGTATATAAATCTTGTATAAGAACAAACATATGCCCAATAGAGCCTACAAGTAATAGATCAGTATGACATTCCATTGTGGCAGTCGAGACTGTCTTTTCAACCTGATTTTTCCGTCTTTAAAGGATTCAATAAACCTGAAGGATGGCCAATCTGGAGCTGAACCAGTAGTACTCTTTCAGGTCTGCCTTCACAGGTCTGCTTTGACTAATTTCATTAATTAGTCAAAGCAGAACTCTGACCAAATTGCTTTGTCTTCATTCAAAATGATATGCTTACTTGATAAAAAGACTAGGAAGATAAGCTTTTGTATCTGATTAAATGCGGTCCAGGCAAAAAAACGGTGGTTATGTCTGTAGAATTAACCCAAGAAGTTTTATCAATTTTTGAGGAAATATTTTTTTGAAAAATTGATTTTTAAAAGGAATATAAAGAAAACCGCACCATTGATATATACATATCTATTACTTATAAAAAGACTTTTGTTTTTATTTGCTACAGTTAAACACTTGTGTTTCTGTAAAAGAAGGAAATCACTGCAATTTTTAAAATCAAATATTCTGTCACAATTAGTGTTTTGAACTCAAGAATTTAATCTTGAGATTTAAAAGAAATTTTTGATTCCTAATACCAGAGAAAAATTCTTACTTGTTAGCAATCTTGAGAAATTTTTAGGAAAAATAAGTAGGTTTCTATTAAAATTTCTGTTGACTTATTTAAAGTTTTTTTAAATAGGAAACTAGAAATTAATTGTCTTGTGTTTTTTTTATATAAAATATAAAAGTTACTTTAATAAAAATTTTAATACATGTAAGAACAAATATAATAACTTTTTAAATATATAAAAAATTAAAGTAAAGGTAAATATGAGACAATCTTATATCTTCTAGTCCTACTTTGTATGGTTTCTTCTGCATCATTTTTTTTTCTAATTAGAGAGGTTGCGGCCGATGTTTTAATCGCGAAAACGTGTACGTCAGATGTTCAGCGCTGCCTTCCTGTAAGCCTAGAAGTTTGACAGTGGCATTTGATACGTCGAGCAAACTTCCTCTAATGTTCCAAACGTCATTGTCAAACTTCTAGGCTTACGGGAAAGCGGCACTGAACGTCCGACGTACACGTTTTCGTGATGAAAACGTCGGCCGCAACCTCTCTATTAATTCAAGTATTTTATAAATAATCACTTTTTTGAAATCTTGAGATAATTGAGAATTCAAAAAGTTCAGTAAAACAAATCCCTAGTCAAAATATACAACTCAAGGATTACAAATTTTATACTTATTTTTTGGTAATTGAACTATCACATTTCTATAAGAGCACAAAACTTTGCTGCTGTTACCTCATATGATGTCATGTGCAGAGCAAAGTTTGAAAAAAAAAAAAAAAATGACAATAGAATGAGATCAAATAATCAAGATCATTGGGGAAGTAGATTTATTTGAATAGTAGTAGCAGATTATGGAAAGAAAAGATATACGAATGCTTTCACTGTGAACATTTGCTAACCAATACTGGAGAATCTGACAGAACATTTTGAATTGAGATAACATCCTTCACGAACAGTTGCCAAAGTTTTCTTAACCCCAAAATTCTGTTACATATGATATGATCATGTCATGATCTCATGTGGCAGAGGTGGAAACCTGCGGCCCACTTTAATATTTTGTGTGCCACATTGGACAAAATATTAATAAATATATCAATTTTCCAACTTAATTAAGGAAGGATGTAGCAAAAATTCTATCATTCTACAACTTAATAAAAATTTTGTAAAAAGTAAAACAAGAAATTGGCTAACACTCATCAAAACTAATTTAAAACTAGCAGTGACTAATATTTAATTAAATATTTCAGCTATATTACATTCACATTAGTGACAGAAGTCAAATTATGCATACTTATGTTAATTTATAAACATATATGAAATAATTGCGATTTACCTTGCATTGCATTTTTTTCTTTTTCTCTTGTGTGCAGCATGTCAGTTCAAATTTTTAAATGTAGCACTTAGAAAAAGGTTGCTCACCCCTGACATATGGGGTGACAACCCATAGTTTTAGAAGTCCCAATTATACCATACTCTTTTCTGTGTATGATATACAGGGTGTTTATAATTAAAGTTCCACTTTGAAATGGCCATAAAATGAAAACTACTGGACAGAATGTTATCAAACTTGGTAATAGTGTACAGGACATCATGGGATTTTATTTCCCATAAAAAAAAATAGTTCAAAAACTCACCACCAACAGGAAATGGCGATGTCTGCAATATTGTTAAACAAAATAAGACATGAAGATGTCGTTGAAAATGTTTTTAATCGGTTTTAAAACATGTTGCAGAGCATGTCCAATGTGGCGTCCACCATTTTTGATAAGCAAGTTACATCGCATTACTGTGTTCTCGACAGTAGCTCTTGGCATATCACTTTCTTCCTGCTGTAAGCCATTGTGATTTTGCGTAACCCCACAAACAGTTTCATTTTAAAACTGATTAAAAACATTTTCAATGATGTCTTCATGTCTTATTTCGTTTAACAATATTGCAGACAGCACCATTTCCTGTTGGTGGGGAGTTTTGAACTTTTTTTCCACGGGAAATAAAATCCCACGATGTCCTGTACACTATTATCAAGTTTGATAACATTCTGTCCAGTAGTTTTCATTTTATGGCCATTTCAAAGTGGAACTTTAATTATAAACACCCTGTACATCAAGGCTTCTTAAACTATGGGTTTTCTATTTGGTTACATGAGTATGCTATAAGGTTTTTTATTAGTGTTGCAATGAATAGTATATTCGGCCTCAGGCTGAATACCAAATATTCGGCCAAACTATTTGGCTTGATTAACGCACATACGAAAATTGGCGTGCAAACCACATTATGGCAAGGACCCTGCTCTCTATTGGCCCACTGTCACTATGCTTCGCCAATCGCATTAATTCTTGACAGTTCAGACAAGAGCATCATGGCAGTATGTGATAAGTGATGATATCAAATGTGGATAACAATGAAATGACCTACACGCGTAAATAATGGAAAAAGAACAGAGAAGGACTGCGAAGTGAAAACATGAAAATAAATATGAAATTGAGTTGATAACATAATCGAACAAGTCGAAGCAGCTTATTGGTGTGAAATTTGCGGCTGTGAATGCCAAACAATTTTGTTGTCATAGACTTTGGAAAACTAAATGCTTGTAATGAAAGTCACTTAGCACGCATGGGCGAAAGCCTGGAGTCGTTTGGACTACCAAGCTGTTTCGAATCTGTGAAATCATAACTGTGACTTATACCAACGTCCTATCTGTCTCTTTTCTCTGTTATCACCAGGCTATGAGTCACATAATTGTAAAATGGGGAATCTACGATGGAAAAGTGACGAATCAAAAGTATCGTGAGGGTGTATTATGATGTATGCATAAGCATACGTGGACTAGAGCCATAGAGGAAAGAGAAAGGGAAGAGCAAAGACGAGCGCTTAAAAAGAAGGATAGGCAGTGTCAGACCCTCAGATGTGCGACGATTCTCAAACGAATAGGTGTGTATGTGTGCTGAACTTTGTAATTATAAATTGTGAATACAAGTGACTAATATTATGTTCTTTTTTATTTTGTGCATGTTATAAGTTATAAATAAATATAAACAAACAACACTAACCCGATAACATTAAATCTAAATACCAAAATGATTAATTTACTGTGTTTTTGTTATTTCTTACTCCTGTTTTTAGGTATTCGGTATTCGGCGAATAGTGATTAAATATTTAGTATTCGGCCAAATAGCAAAAAATAGGCCAAATAGTGAAAAACAGGCCGAATACCAAATATTCGTTACATCACTATTTTTTATACATGTATAATATATACCATACATACAAAAGCTATGTATAACAATAGTTCTTGAGTATATGGATACATATTTCATAGTCTGTAATTACATATGTAAGGAATTGATAAGCAAAATTTATTTAAATGAAATCAATGAAACATTTAGCCAAACAAACAATGAAAAATAAAATGTCGTTATTGTCTCTTTTAAAATAATATGATAAAAAATTTTCTGTGAATTCAGTAGAAAATGTAGATAAGTTAAATTTTGATATTAGGTTCTATAATATAAATTTCCCAATACTGTTATGTTTGATATCTTCTTGTAAGTATAAGTGAATTTTTAAATTTTTTCCAAAAAACAATAGAAAATTAAAAGTTAATAAACTTATGTAAGCAAATATTTTTAGCTAAAGATTTAAAATATGAAGAATAATTGTGAAATTTGTAATAATTTGAAACTGTAACAGAAGAATGAAGGTTATTTTGCAAAAACGAAAGTTATTCTAACAAATTTTAGATACATTTGCATATTTTAAGGATATTTTGAGATTTAGTTCTACATACATTTAACGGTTAATCCATATGCTAAATTAAAAAGAAAGCAATAAATGCAACTATTGTTATTCTTTTAAATTATAAATGAAATATAGATGATTGGTCATATTGAAATTAATGTAAATACAGTAGAATCGTTTTAAAAATTAAAAAACATCACAAAAAGACAAAAAACTGCTTTCATTTTCCTTTTCCGTCAGTTCAACACACCAGTGACAGGCCAAAACAATTTTCATATGCAGAGATGATTTTTTTACTTAATAAGTTGAGAAACTATCTCTTTTAAATGTAATCAATTATTCTTTGTCATGATAATATTATAGCGCAGTTAGTTATTAGGTTTTGTATTTGTGTTTGATATTAATACATATTTCCATTTATGTGCAAGATTTTAAGAAAATAACTGAAGATATTATGATTATAACACAGATTTCTTAAATAATTAACCTAAATTTATTTACCTTTTCACTAAGCTCTGGATCTTGTGTAGCTATTAAGTAATGATCAGGATTATTTTCTTTAACTGCACTGAATAAACAGTCTGAGGCAGATATTGGATTTTTCTCATGTCCACATTTTATTACTTGAAATTGTTTTACCACTAACATAGCACCATAAATAGCTGGACCTATAAAACAATTGTAAACATGAAGTAAAATCAAATATAAGTCATTCAAATCAGAACATTATTAAAACTAATGTAAATTATATATGAGAGTGAAAAATTAACATTTAATTTTGTTTTTTTAAACAGAAATTCAAGAATTATAAGACAAATCAAAATACATGTTACACACTAAAACTTTGGTGCCATCAATCTTTTCTTAGTGATTATTTGGCTGTCTTTAATAATGTCTCAGAGTTTAAAAAATTCTAAACCTAAAGAAATGAAAATAGATAACATGTTCCTTCAACCACAGGATTTTTGATAAATTTTTCATATCAGAGCATGTTGAATATAAAGTAAATGTTTGGATTACTTCATTGGTTCAACTTGTGGACAGGTGGATGCAAATGCCTTGTTGTGTTCAGGATATTCTTAAATACTGATATATTATTAAAAACAGATAAATAGTCCCTAAAATCAATACCAACAAAGTATTTGGTTCTTTTCATTTAACAGGACACAGTAGCCTATTGCATTTAACAATTTAGCCCATGCAACTGTGCCAACTATATAACATGAAGTAGGATACTTGAAGCTGTCAAGTATCCTACTTCATGTTATATAGTTTTAGGGAGGTGTTGGGGGTGAGCCCCCACCCAAGTGTTGAGGTGCGAGCAATAGCAAGCACAAAGGTGCAGGTCTATATGTAAAGCATGTAGAAAGGTGGTAGACTGATACTAGTTAAAAACTGACCTTTGGAGATGAATATCTGGCAAAGGGTCAACAATTCTGCGGTGGTGTGAAACCCCTCATTCAGAGCTTGAATCTTACTCAATGATGTACATATCAGTTGTCATCCTATTAACCGAAAAGTACCAAGCTTTTTAATATATTCCTGGTATTCAACATGTATTTTGACTTATAATTCTTGAAATTTTTAATTTCAAATAAATTTGAAAGAATTTTGCATGTTAAAATTTTAAAGAAAAGTCTTTTTATTTGGATACATTCTCATCACTTAAACAGTCTGTTGACTTTAATACTTATAATTTTTGAATTCAATACATGTGGCTTATAATCAAAGTTACAGAATCTTAAAATTTGTTTTTTTATTTTATTGAAACTTGATGATGGCTTATTAACTAAATTAGCCAAAAATGTTTGTTCTGGTGTAAAGTTTGTTCTTCATAAGGAAGATTTGTTTCATAGGTCATAGAACTTTTTCATGTAGAATGTAATTATTTCTGTATGAATATTCTATTGAATGTAATGAAAATATTCAAAATACATTAGATTCCAGTTCAAATTTCCATTTTGTATTAAAAATAACACATTTAATATGAATTGTAGCAAAATTAAAATGAAAACCAATAATTTAAATATGCAAAAAAGTATTAGAAAATAGATCAAAACACTTATCTATAAAGATAATGAAATTTATAAAATATTATTATGTACAGAAAATTTTTGAGAAATTGAAGTCAATATTTTATAATGTTTCTCATTATAAAAAAATTACAAAATATATGTAACATAAATAAAATAAAGAAGGGTAAAGTAAAGGAAAATTATATAAAAGACTAATGTACAGTACATTTAATTCCACGCACTTGTAATAACAAGCGTACATATATCAGAAAAACAAAATGGAAATTTGTTGTAAGATTAAAAAAATATATTGCAGTTTTAAAGTATAGATCTAATAGATTAATTCAGCAGTGCCATACCAATAGATGAGGCAGAGAAAAAACAGCTTCTGGTGCCAGGGATACTAGAAAAGCACTATAATGTTCATACATATGTAAGTACATTGGCATTGTTCTTTGGCTTGCCTCAAGCACCAAAATTATTTGAAACAATCCTCAAGTTCAGAATTCTGAGTTCTGTGTTGGAAATAATTATAATATAAATGTAAATGGAACACATATTTTATAGTGTAAATCAGATACAATTGTAGAAAATATCATAAACTCTTTGTAGATTGGAGTTTCTGTATATTACACATCTGAGAACTCTTCTTTAACTCCAATTAGTCTTGTTTGTAGAAAACAGACTAACATTTTCGATCCTTCTATTTCTTCGAATCCAGATTTTCTTATAAAAGTATAAATCCAAAACAAACTTAATTACAAGTTCCAAATGCATGTTCTTTTTATAAAATATCTAATGAAATTTCAAACTTAAAATTTATCCCAATGTGCAATATTTTTGTAGAGTATTGAAAACTTTCTTAAAATTTTTGATTAAACAACATAAATGAACATGTGATCAATAGTTTAAAAGTAACCACAATGAAATCAAGTCTTAATCAAAGTTTTTAAAAAATTTTTTCAATATTCTACAAAAAGAATGTGCATTGGGATAGTTTTTTAATTTGAAATTTTGTTAGATATTCCATAAAAAGAACATGCATTTGGAACTCATAGAAAGAGAGGGTAAAATAAGACTCTCTACCAGGGCCTAATTTAAGCCTTTGTGGGCCCTAGGCAAAATAATATTTACGGGTCCCTTTAGAAATTTTCTATTTACTACAAATATAAATAAAATTGTAATATTTAAAATTAAAGTATTTTTATTTTTACATTTGAATATCTTACTTACATTGTATTTTTGAGGCTTCAATAAAATTATGCAGCAATAAACATTATATTTTTCTCAACAAACACTGCTTTATTCTGAACTTCACCGAACAGATCTAATTTGCACATAGAAACATTATCTAACTCTCGGTGATAATGTTAGATGTCAGAGCAGTAGGTAATGTCATTCTTAATTATTAACCCTTGAATATGGCACTAATAATATAGTAATTCACAATACTAATAAAACAATGGCACATTTAGAACCTATTACGGGTCCCGGGCAAGTGCCTTGCCTGACTTGTGCCAAATTAGGCCCTGCTCTCTACAACCAATAACCAGTGCAAAGTTTGGCTAAACAATAAAAAACAAATGTTTTCATAACCCCTTCTGGGTTCTTCCTCAGGTTTTCTTAGTTCTAAATAAGCTGGATCTTCCAAATTCATTCGAGAATATAAAATTTAACAGTAAAATGAAAAGTTCAAATAATGGAATTTATGTGCATGAATTCCCTGTCATCTTTAAATAAGATTGAACACTAAATATCACTGTCAAGTAAAGTATTCAAAGATGACATAGGAAACATGCATATAAATTCCATTATTCAAACTTTTCATCTTACTGTTAGATTTTTTATTCAAATTTTATATTCTCGAATGAATTTAGAAGATCCAGCTTATTTAGAATTAAGAAAACCTGAAGAATAACCCAGAAACTGTTATGAAAACATTTGTTTTTTTATTGCTTAGCTGTACTTCACACCAGTTATTGGTTGTAGAGTGTCTTATTTTATCGTTATCCCAGTGTGGTGTGCAGATTTGTAGAGAGATAAGGATCAAAAACATTAGTCCATTTTCTACATACAGGATTTATTGGAGTTAAACAAGGAAAAAATTGGATTAAACTGGAAAAAGTTATTGTAAAAAGATTTAACAAAATTTAATAATGTAAACATGCAAATGTAATACTTATAAAAACATGACAGATATACAATACATACACTGTAACAACCAAATACAAGGTTAATGTCAGAAGGTTGGAATATTGCTACATGCATGGAATTGGAGAACTGGAAAGAAAGCAATAATAGAGATAGAATTAAGATATTTTGAGCAATGCATGTTCTAAACTTTTAATAAATTTAATTTGCATAAATGAATGTTGGTTTTGTACTTCCATCAAGATCTTTTTCACTTTCTACCATGAAGATTTTTTTCAGATCTAATACACATTTTAATCAATATTTTATTGGATATGTCAACTTGACATAAGGGGGGAGAAAAACAAAAATGAAGCAAAATTATAATTGTACTTGGTGTCATTTTATAATTTATATTCCATGCCAACTGAAGAAAAGCTATGATCAAAATGCATCTCGGCCAATGTAATGGAGTTGTTACAAAAAAAAAATGCTGTAAAGTCAAGTGCTTCTTAATACACTACATCAGGTTTACAAAAGAAAAAATTATATAGAAAACAAAGTTCCAGAAGTTAAATAATTAATGAGAATATATTAAAAACAAACATATGCTTTTATTCTTATTGAATTCTCACTAAAACTGTGTAAAATCAAGTATATACTTCTCTTCAATAATACACTGTACTTACAAATTTGTCTATACATTCACCAAATAAACAAAGTATTACAAAAATGGTGAGCTGGCTATACATAGTCATATTACACTTACTGAAATGAAACATGTTTATTTAAATATATCAGCTAAAATGTATTGTTTCAAAGGCAGTGGTGTGCAGTGACATTTGATAATAGTGAAGCTGTGTCAGTCCCGGATAGAATTATTGGAAGTGTTATACGATATTTTGTTGTGTAGCATCTACCAGCTAAACCATGTGAGGTTGGTGCTCTGTAAAGTGCATGTGCAAATGCCTGTAATCTGGCTGCTTTACACCATTTAAATATTTTCACCATGAAAGCTGTCCCATATTCGACAATAGTGCTTCCATTGGGAATACGCATATACGAATTTATATTGAATATACAATAGCAATCTTATCATTGTTTTTCACATATAGAAATTTGTAATAAAATACATAATGCAGTTATAATAAAATATGAAAATAATAGCACAATATGTATTTATATTTTAGAAAATACAAGGGAAGCGGTGCTTTCACAGCTTCCATGGACGGCACGCCACTGTTCAAAGATATACTCACTTTTATGTGTTAGCAGTAATTAAGATAGGCAATACACAACTATATGTATTATATGATGCTGATCATGTTAATATGGCTGTGTTCTGTGGATTGTCTGTGCATTATTTCTTCAACTATAAAAGAGGAATCTTCCAAGAATTACTGTATCTTGGAAGATGGAATGGCTTTGCAGAACCTATATCTTGACCTGCACAGTCTCTGAATCTCAATTCCTTCTGCTTCTACTTATGGAACATCTAAGAGCTTTAGTATATTCTCTTCTAATTAACAATATTGCAGATTTTTCCCAGAGTAAAAATTATAAATCAGTAAATTTGGAATACACCAGGAATTTTTAAATGGATAAGGCAGTCCTTTGTACGACAGGCTCAGCAACATATTGTTATACAGGAGGACATTTAAATTAACTTTGAAAAAGATACCACATCAGTAATTATCTTAATTAATTCAGCTTCACTGCTGTCAGTTTTTATTATACTATTTGAACTGATTAAAGAAAATAATTTGAACTGAATACAAATATTTTCTTGTTTGAAGCAAAACTAGAAAGAGATGCCCCGTGTATAAAGGATGGACTTTTACCCTTTTTTCATTTCATGGAGTGCATGGAGTAGGCCTATAGTATGATTGCTTATAATTTTTGTATCTGTCCATAAATTAACTTGTATAAGCAAAATAGTATATTTCTTACTTAATTTCAAATTATTAAAAACATTTGATGACATTTATGTGAAGATCTGTATATGTTGATCGTTAACTTACCTAACTTTTCTGTTTCATTAACAACACACACAGTAGTTAACAATTTTACATCACTATTCAAATACTTTGGCATCTGTTCTTTTAGATTTACTTTATATTTTAAAGCCGCTTGACAAAATGTACCATCGATTAACACTTGATAAGGAGATCGAAAACCAAAATTGTTCGTATAAAATCCCATATACCGCTGAACTCGCTTGTATCTTCTGATTTTCATTTTTCAATTTTAAAACCACGTGTATACAAACAGTCAAACCATAGAAGCAGCCATCTTGAATCGAGTTTATTTATTTATTTTAAAAACAAAATGATATTTAAAATATTAATAAATTTATTTATTTTATTAATATACTAAATAATTTCAATTTATAAACTACGCATTTTTCTAAAATTATAAATAAATAAAAATATATTTTTGTAGTAATTACAAAATCTCCACTAGATGGCGAGTGCTTCAACTAAATTCTCGAGTTTGTACTTTTTTCGTTTTTTTCCCTCAATTAATACGATGTCGCCCTCTACCGTTCTATATATAAAACAATAAAATATTTTACAGTTATACTTTATTTTTTTGGCACTTATTTAAAAAATGTTATTGCATTTTAACATACTGTAATTATAAAAATTTCATTAAAATAAATTTAAATTGATATTTCAATTCTTATTTTTTTTTATGAATTAAGAACATTAAAGTTTGGTTTTATTCGTATTCAGTAATGAAACACATGGGCGATCTGTAGAGAAGTTCTTTTATTATGCCCTTATTTAAGTGTTAATAACCTTTTTCTAGATTTATCGTAGGTGAGGTCAGACCTTTAATGGGGAAGGCAGAGTGGTGGGGAACAGAACACCTTAAAAAATTCCTGTAGTAACTCTTCAGGACTCGAATCCGAGTCCCCAAAGCGATAGGCTGAATGTTAACAGCCTCGGCCATCCGGCCATGGGCTTCATGCTCAAGTACTGACTATCCTCGATTTTCGGACGTTCCATTTTCGTGCATAATACTTTCATACCTCGAAATCACATTTTGTACGCCAAATTCGAACTTGCATACATTTTCAGCTACAAAATAAAATTTTCCAGCTATCGTGCAGTGATACCTTCTATTACTTTTGGTTTCTCTAAGAACAAAATCACTTATTAAAAAAATTCAGCAACAAGTTGCCTAACTTTCCCGGCAAAAGTTTCATTAAGTCCAACCCCACTTCGAGATATGACACGAAATCTTCTTCTATCTCCTCATTCCTCAATCTTTAACCACCAAAGTTTAATAGCATCAATCCCCTAATACACATATCTCCCTGCAAAATATCATAAAAACATAGGAGTGGGTAACAAAATCATGCCCTCCACACACAGGAATAAACCCGAATTTTTTTCATCTCTCGACATTTCAAGATCCCGAGTCCAAAATTATTTTAAAAAAAAACTTTGAAAAGGGTCATTTTTTTCGATCAATTGCCATACTTTCTTTCTGTTATGTATAACAACCGGGAAAGTAAAATTAATTTTTATTGGTTGTTTATTGTATAATTTACGGTTACAACGTTTTAAATAATGTCTTATACATTGTAACATATTCACTTTAAAGGAAACTTCCATAAATTACATAACCCTATAAAAACACACTTTTAGTTTACTTCTGCACAATATCATCCCAATCCCACTCATTTAAATTAACAAGCATTTGGTGTCTATTAAAAAAATTAATAATTCTATATCTTATTATAATGCATATTTTAAAAGTAAAATCGATCAAGTTTTAAATACAATATATTATAATAAAATATAAAATAATTCACGTGGTTTTTGACTGTTGAGATAAGGCAACTCAACACCCGGGCGTGTCTTCCGGGAGGACTTCTTGTAGGAAGTTGGTCCCTGTTTAGGTGTTAGACACGTGAAGAAAACCAGGTAAACTCCACGTGACCAGTTCGTTGATTAGGCGCGAACCCACTACCAACGCATTCCACTCGGTCATTAGTGGGCCGCTTACTTTTTATATTTACAAAAGTTTAACGATGCTTAACTACACGAATATTAAACATTCTAAATTTGATATAATTGCTTTTTAAATTAATTATATAAATTTCTGTATAATTTTAGAAGATTCGTGGAACAATTGATAAATATAAATGATATAAAAAAATACAATATTTATAAGACTGAAAAATTATGGGAATATGACTTCACTGAATCTTATGTTTTGTGATTTATGTTATTTAGTTTAATGCTTTGAGAAAAGTATTAAAAAAACATATTTCTTTTCTCGTATATGAAATAAATATAAATTTATATCTGTTTGAATTTATAGAAATATCTTTCAGCTATATTCTGGTATATATAAATGATTTTTTAATGATATAATTAAAACATTTTGTGAATTTCAAATTCGTAAATTAACGCCAGCATGGCAATAAGAATTCTTTTAAAAATCTTCAAATAGACAGAAAATGAGAAGGAAATAGGTAATTATTGCACACATTTTTCTACTATAAAGTCTGAAGTTTTATGTGTTTTCGCCTCTTAAATTTCTGTCGTAGCCATTACACCAAGGTGCAAATTGAAATACAAATACTAATGGCACAATGCATATCTCGTAAGATACATAAGTTTATAATAAAAACGATTGATAGCCTGTTATTAATTTTGCAATACGTTATTATGCTGCACGAAGAAAATTTATTGCAAATCGATAACATTTATTAAGATTTTGATATCTTTTTTCTTTATTTTTTGACTATTTTGTCTTATGGGCACCAAGAGGATCTTTTTTCCATGCCCATCATGGGTTTGGTCAGGCCCAAAATGGGGAGATCGGATGGACCCAGTGTAACTTAGAGTATAGATTAAGTCGGAGTTTGTCTAGGTCCTAGACAAACTATTCATAAAAATTCTTGGTGTCACTTGCCCGGATTCGTTCCCATGTTCCTAGAGTAGTAAGATGACCGCCTCAGATGTCTTCTGGTTGTCAATCTAGTTACTTGTTATTCTTGCATTAGCATGACTAATAATAAATCAATCTTTTAATTGACGTGTCAGTATGTTCCAACAAACATTAACTTCAAAAAAATGTATTTATCTAGCAAAATTATATTATTGCATATTAAAATTTTCTGAAATACCATTCCAATGAAAGTATTTTTTTAGTAGAATAGCTTTAAATTGCATCAATGTTAAACGCTATTTCATTATGGAATGTATTTTAATATAGTTTTATGTCTTTTGTATGATTATTTCAAATAGATGAGGAGGCATTTGATACAGTTCTTCGATTACAATGAAGCAATTTTCAGAACAGTGTACATGAAAGTTTCTGCGCTAAAGTTTCGATCGAACGTAAATTTTGGGAGAAAGCCAATAAAGACATAAATAGTAAAAAGTAAACTATATCAGATACGTTCGATACTGTCGAATTGATAATAGGAAATATCCACGAATCATAATCTTACATTAAATTTCGTTGTTACTAAGATTTAAAACCCTGTTTAATTCCCTAATTTTATGTTTCATAAAACAGCATTATTGTATCTATGGATAAAATCTGATACTGGACCATAACATAGTTTTCTCTGTAATCAATAATCATTTCGTTCATTGCAATGGTAAAAACCTTCGATTCAATTATTATATCATTAAGAAATCCACATATTCCAGTAAAACTATTTTATTAAGTTTTGGAAATATATGTATAATATTTATTATATAATCGTTTAAGTGATATTAAAAAGCATTGTTATAATGTTTTTTTGCATAATTCACTTTGCATAAAAATAAATATATTGGCTATTTTCATTACTGCAGAAATTGCATTAAAATTGTACTATTTTTTTTTTATAAACAGGCATCTTTATACTGTAGATTACTTCTACTTTTGTGTGAAAAATTGATTATATTACTTTTATTTCTTTTAATATTTCTGGAAATCATAGAGTGAGAGTCTAAGTGACAAGCAGTTAAGTAAAACAAACCAATGACATGGTCTGTTACATAGGAAACAGACTATGTCATTGGCTTGCTTGCTTAATTTCTTGTCACGTAAACGCACCCACGATCTTTATTTTTCTTTAATGACAATAGAACGACAGTTTTTTAAGCATTTAATATAACTGCACGAATGGACTTCTACGGAAAAATAATGATATTACAACGATAACAATTTTTTTGCATATCATATAAGGTTCCTGGAAATATTTTCCTTGATATTTCTGGTCTTTTAAAAGATATGTGCCAATTATAAATTAAAATAGACACGCATATACAGAAACACATATAAACAGGACCATCGAGAAGAGGGGATTTTGAGAATTTTCTCTGGGTCTTGAAGAAAATTAAGGGCCAGTAATAGTACCTATCCGCGTGAATTAGTGTTATTTTTACTAAAAATATATATATATAAACATTAAAACTGCTTTTTATTAATAATGCTCTACCCTCGAGTCTATATATTTACATACAAGTGCGTGTATATTTTGAATTAAAGTAATATTTTCCTATATGCTGTATTATAGAAGAAATAACGTAACTTGTACAAGAATGCAAGTTCATTTTTAAAATATATTCGTATGAAATAAAATAATTACATCGATAAAACACGATAAAATTCATAATTTCTTTAAAATAAATAAAATAAAATTGCTTTAAAAATTATTAATTAAAAATTAAACTTGAAAAAAGTAAAAATAAAAGTTAATTTAAATATATCAGAAAATCAATAAATACATTTAAATAATTCAAAATTATTTTTATTTATTTATTATTATTCGTTATTACTTTTCTACAACTAGTTATGAAA
>NW_019384569.1:599567-616653 GCF_000671375.1 Centruroides sculpturatus | reverse complement strand
ATAGTTAAAGAAAGAAGATATAACGTAATATTTAACCAAACTGAGTAAATTAAAAATATAAAAAAAAATACCAGAATAAATTTTAAATATTTCTTGAATATTTTAAAAAATAATTAAGAAAGATTAGTAAATTTTTAAAGATTTTTCTATTTTAATTAGTCAGATTTTATTTGCAATTATATATATATTTTTTTCTTTTAAAAAGGATATATATCCATCTATATTACATAATAAAGTATTACAAAATGAAATTTCGAGAAGGTTTTAAAAGATTTTTTTATTTTTTTATTTTAAAATCAATAAAGTTTCATCACCAGCAATTTTGAAACGTGAGAGCATTTTTTAAAATACATTCATAAATGCTGTCTCAACGAATATAGAAAATATTTTTTTCTTTTTTTTCGCCGTCTGACAAATTTCTAAATTTTTTTCCATAAATTTTATCGTTTTTAAATTCAACTACTTAAAATATTGCATAAGTTTGTAATTTTATTACGTTTAAAACCTTTTTTGAGCAGCAAAAACTTTCAATTTTTAAAATGTTTTGAAAGAACCATTATAAATCTATAATATTTAAACACAAAAAAATTTTAAAACAAGAAAAGAAAATAAATTAAAATTAATAATTATATATTCTATCCGTTAATTTGTAAAGAAATTAAAAGCGGATCCGGGTTCGATTTCCATCTGGATACTTAAAACGTTATTGCTATTTGTTGATTAAATAATATGATACAAATTTCGAGAAAAAGTTATTTTCTTATTAATATACAAGGAATGAATTATATTGCAACAAATGCATTTAAGGCCCAAATAAGGCCTGATATTAATTACAATAAATTACAATTGATATTTAATACATTAAATTATAATAAACAGATCAGTGCCACCAGTGCCATTTGGTTTTGATTTCTTCTGTGTCCGGGCTAAATGGCCCAAGAAAACATAATTTAGCCTTTTATACTTGAATGAAAATTCCGTAAAAAGTTGTGCATCACTCTTTCATGAAATGTTGGATTTTCTATGCAACATTTCTTGAAAGAGCATATGGGAAAATGTGAACTTCAAATCCAGTGTAGTTTTAGTTTTAGTTTGACTAAAAATGATTACAGTAGACCTCCCTATAACACTGTAGATAATTCCGTTTTATATGAATTCCATGTTGTACGAGTCACTTAGATTTTACAAATACGTCTGCCGGGCTGTGAACGGCAGACGTATTTGTAAAATCTAAGTGACTCGCACAACATAAAATTCATATAACACGGAATTATCTACAGTGTTATAGCGAGTCTACTGTATGTGTAACGACTGAACACACACATTAACATTCATACATACAGGAGAAAACCCCCAATTTTTGCATTTCTCAATATTTCAAGATCCCCTGATCTTGAAATATTGCATCATCATGCAAAATATGCATGATGATCTTTAAACTGATTAAATGAATATGTATATGTGTGTGTGTTTATTCTTTTGTCTCTGTAAAGGGTCCTTTTTCAGGCTCATCATCGTCTACAGTGGGTGATTAGGTGATGAGGGACGGAGCCCAATATATCCAGACAGACCATTTTCAATATTCCTAGAGTTCTTCGCCCACTGGATTCGATCCTGGATTCCCCAGGTAGGCTAACACCTTAATTGTCTCGACCGGAAAAGTGAATAAATCAATTATTCCGTATATGTAATTAATAAAATTTTTGCTATTTCTTTTAAAAAACACTTTAAAGCAAACAAGTCATACGATTGTAATATATTTATTACATTTCTCTATTTTTTATATTTAAATAAAAAAGCAAAGAAATAGAAGAAAACGTGAAAGTCTTGCTTATTCTTATCTTATTTTTGATTTTGGTCTTCCTGTTTACTTTTATTTTACTTTTGTATAAAAAGAAAAAAGGAAAAATAGAATAAATATTTGAAATTTATTTATTTATTCTTTTCTTCTTATTTTATTTTATTTTTATTTTTATTTTTGCTGATTATTTTATCGACTGCTCTTTGAAAATGTTAAACGGAAAACATTCTTAAATTTAATTTTAGTAAATAATGTTTATCCGTTTGCTACAAAAATTTCAGGTAATAAAATTATCGTTATACAACAGATACATTTCTTAAATATTTTATAATTAATTAAAGTTTAAGGCATTTTAATTATTTAATTAAATTTATTAATAATTTCGTAACCAAATTTGATTTTAATGAAACAAATCAAATTGCAAATTTATTGATATTATTTTCACAATAAAAATATAATAATAAGAAGAAGAAGAATTGTAAAATTAATTAATTAATTTCAATGATCGAGTGGAAACATTTTAAACTAAATGATGATTATTTTTTTTTTANATATGAACTTCTGATGTAAACCGAAAAAGTCACATTATTTCAGTTCAATAAATAATTGCTCTTTTTATATAATTTTATCATACTTTTTATTCCTTATATTTTATTCTTTTATTTCTTCTTGATTAATGTTATAAATGGGAAGTTTTCCTTGTCTCATGGCATTACGTCTATTGTATAAATGAATGAATGAAAAACATTACTGCTATTAGAGCAGATAGAAACAAAACTTTAATGTTTTTGAAAATAAGCAGATTTTAAATTATTTGATTTTGTTAAAAATGTCTATAATAACAGTTTTAAAGACAAAAATTAATAAAATTACAATACTATTTATGATTTATCTAACAGCAAATAAAACCATTTATGTGAAAATTATTTTGTTTATTTGTTTATTATATATAGTTGGCCAACAGAAAAGTAAAACGTTCCCTCCTGACGGATATTGTAGCAGAACACGTGATAATAAGTTACGTGATTAATCTGAGGCTAGAGGCAGGAAAATTTTTTTTTTTTTTTAAATTAGATTTAAAGGGTAACAAATTGAATATAATCACATTTAGTTTTCTAATCTAATTTGTTATTAATGAAAAAAATCAAATTGCAAATTTATTGATATTATTTTCACAATAAAAATATAATAATAAGAAGAAGAAGAATTGTAAAATTAATTAATTAATTTCAATGATCGAGTGGAAACATTTTAAACTAAATGATGATTATTTTTTTTTTTAAATTAGATTTAAAGGGTAACAAATTGAATATAATCACATTTAGTTTTCTAATCTAATTTGTTATTCATGATAAAAATCTGAATGTAATTTAGTCGGAAGTTAATTTAAGAAGTTTGTAATTGGAAGGGTGTAGAAGAGCAGCTGCGGCCTAATAAGCATTCGAATACTTGTACTAGTCGAAATTATCTCACGATTTTAAAACGTGACTTATAAAGCACAACACCTGCTTTTCTAACTTCTGTCAACTGAAAGTAATACAATTTCTAAATAACCGAGATTCATTTTGTAATGGAAAAATTTCGTAAAAATTATGTTATTTCCTGTAGATAATACAGTATTATTTATATAATACAGTTTTCCTTATGGTGCGAATATAAAAATAGCTTTGTTTTTCCATTCTGTGATCACTAATGGCGATTTTTTCGGTGGGTTCGACTAGATACACTATGGGAGTGATAGTGGCGAGTTATAGCTTCATGGGCAAATTTGAATTAGAAGAGACCCATGTACAGTGTTGTCTTCAAATATTCTTCTTCGAGAAATTTTTAGTGGAGTCTCGTTGGTTTTTTAAGTTCTGCACTGTCCCACATCGTCAATCTAAGGTCCACAGATATGGCTCAAATTTAAATTTCGACATTCTTATTGGTTTTGAACTTCCTTTCGGTGGGGCCATAAATATGTTACATTGTGAATTAATATGTTTTTATGTTAAATCCAATAAGTTTCTACTGTTTAGTTTTTAGTTTCTGAGACTAAATATATTATGATTTATGATAGCCGTGTCGTTTTTCATTTATTATTAAATGGCTACAATATTGAATTAGGAAGTATTCCCGGAGGAAATCGCATGACTGAGGTGCAGAAAGTTTATCTTCTATTGTAAGATTTTGTGTTTCTCTAAACAAATGGATTTTTCTGGAGGATTTTATATTCCTAGAGGAAAATTTCCCTAAGGAATAGAAAATCCTCCTGAATTTAATGGCTGAAGTAGAAGAAGAAACCACCTGCAAACTATATTTTTGCCAATATGATATTCAGTAGCATAATACAATTTTTGATATTTAGAAACCAGTCTTTAAAATCTCATGAAATATATATATATATATATTCGTCTGTTGGTATTTATTACTAGCAACAATGGCGTAGTAACACGCCATTTTTAAAATATTGTATATACACAATACTTGGAAATGAATTTTGTTACAGTGTATACTCTCATTAATATTGTAATTCGGAATATAGTTCAAACAGAAATGAAAATGAACCATTTTTCTGCAGAAAAGACTCGCCTTCGATTTAATAAGCCAAGACCTAGATCGAATCCAGTTGAGACAACCGGATTTATGAGAACAGTGCCCTAGCCGTACGGAATGATGCCATAGTAATTTATCCTCACATAACTATAATTAAACAATTCCCTAAATAAAACGAAGTAAACATTTAAGAGAGATCGAAGAAATTAAATTTTAAATCTATTTATTTTTTAACTATGTATACGCATGATAATTGAAAAATTTATGTATTGTGTCTAGGGTAAAATTTATGACGTAGCTACATCCTTTTAGAAAGGAAACAGAGTGACGATATTTATTATATGTGAAGTATGAATAAGTTCTTTTAGACAAAATGTTACATAATATGTAATTTCAGTACTGTATTCATGTAATTTAAGACAGATACATCGAGTTTACCTCTAACATTATTTGTTAATTTCTCTTTTTGCATTACATAAACGTTGGTCGTGTATTGTACAATATAAAATTATTAAACACATTTTTATAAAAATTTGCTATTATCCAGATTAAACTACTAAGAGAAATAAATCAAATTTATATAAATGTTATAAATAATTCGAAATTCTCGAACATAAATATTTTATATTCTCTTACAACAGACAAAAACATTACTCTTATCACATTTATTTTTTTTTTCGGTTTAATATTAGATTTAGTGTAGTTATTTATACGATAAGGCTTTACCAGATATTATTTTTATATTATAATTTTTACAGAAATAGACTTTTTATTTATGAAAATTTTAATATAAACCAAAAAAAAGCGATATTTTATTCGAAATTACACTCAAAACAGTAGGAAATTAATTGATTTTAACATCTAAATTCTTTGTAATAAAACACACTTGGCTGATTACAGAAATAATCTGTCTAAACCGCGGATTAGACTACATTTTGTGTTAACTAATCCTAGTTTTCGGACAACTACTTAACCATTGTTAAGTTTATTAAACGTGTTAAAAGCAGTGGCATAGACTGGGGTGGAGGCAAATTTAGAACTCTTTCCTGATATCGGCTCTGTGTGCTTTTTTTTTATTCTTTAAGTGAAATTTACTGCGATTACTCTAAATAAAAGTTAGCAATTGTTTATATATATATATATATATACAGTGTATGTGTGTGATATTTAGAAAAATCTAAAAATATTAATCAGTAGAATCAACGTATTTGTTAAGAGGTTCTCAACCACCATAAGAAATTCGAGTTACAATCTAATCTGGATTCTTCGTGAATAATTCTAAATGGAATTCGTTCTCCACCCTTATTCATGGTGACTAGCTCTATTGTAATGCAGACCTTATGAATGGACAAAAATTGAAAGCGGATAGAGTCTGACGAAAAAGATTTCTTATTTTCTTGACTAATCTTATTGATTAAAGAATGTGATACTATAAGCCAAGATGGTGTGTGATGATTAAATAAATAAATAAAAAAATAAAAAATTCTATAAAATTTAATTAATATATTAGTCCTGTTAATCGTTGAAATAATGTATCTTATATATTATACAAAATTATTTTTATTCTTTTTAATATTTAACGTATAAACAAAAAATATTTCGAATTTAATGAATATAATACGAACAGGTTTCATAATTTATTTATGAATTCTGTTCATAATTTTGGAATTTATTGTTTTAACTTTCTGAATTTTCAACTTTCCAGTCTAGGGACTGGAAATAGAATTCGGGCCTACAATCCCAAACATTCTTCAGAGAGTAGTCCCGAATGTACTGAGCCTAGGCCCTCATCGTTTGGTGACCGAACCCATGATGGACACAAAAAAAGGCCTTCTTATTCTCCACAAGGGGGAAAAATCACTGTCACGTCATTTTTATTACGTAAAATGGAGGTCAAAATACTCTTGAAACTTGTAGAATTTTGAAGTGTTCTTGCTCAATAATTGTCTAAACAAAAGATTCTATGATTTACTCAATTGCTATTCAATAAACTTTTTCGCAATTTGAACAAACAAATGATCCATTTAATTTGTGAAAATTGTTATAAATTGTTATAACATTTTATAAATTACATCATCAAATTTTTAAGAGTATCGCAATTAAATTAATGAATATGATTTATATTATATTTCTTGGAATATATTATATTATTATAAATTAGATTATATATATATATTTAAAAATAAAAATTTAAATTAATAAGCAATTTTCTAATATAACTAAATTAAATAATAAAATATAAATAAAGGTATATTAGTTAAATTGAACAATAGAAAAATGATCGCAGTCATATGATCATTTTAAAAGTTTATAAATAATAAAAGAGGTTACATTTATTAAAAAAATGGCTTTTTAGTTTTTCTAATACAGAAATTTACTTGATACAAGAATTTTATTTCTTATATTACTTAACATTTTCTATTAAAGTTATATGTAGGGCATACTATTACTTATTTTTTTGTTTTGTAATCAGTTGATGAATTTTAAAAAATAAACACGTACCACATACACAAGTAATGAAATAATGAATATAATATTTTATAAATTTGTAATACTTTAAACACTACTTTTTCCCCTTTGTAACAATTCTCTCCGCCATGTTGGTACTAAAAAGGCCTTTTTAGCAAGCCCATTATGGGTTAGGCCTACCCCACAATGGAATGATCGGATGGTGAAGGATGGGACTGCTCCATATCCAACTATTACTTTAAAATAATTATCAAATCTAAGATAATTTTCGGTTGTGAATATATTGATACATATATAATTTTCCCACTTTCGACTTTTCTTCCTATGGACACTAAGATAGCCTTTTTATCAACCAGGCCCATAATTAGGCGGTTCAAAGGTGAGAGAGACGAGGCCCAATATATCCAGGACAGACCACTCTTCTGAAAATTTTCTGGCGCTTTTTGATCTCCTGGATTCGATCGTGGATTCCCCAGAGCGCAGAGTGGCGCCGTAACTGTAAAATTCAATTGAAATCATGATGTAATTTTTTAATATATTCAATATTTTTTTCTTAAATTTATTTATTATAAATGTTCTCTAAATTGTTATTATGAAGACAGATTTTATTTATTTATTTATTTTAGGATTACAAGGCAACGCCGAAAGGCAAGTAGTGCATTCCCTAATAAATAAAAGAAGAAAAATAATAAATTCCAACAAAAACTAATACTTAGAAAATAATCGTAAAATAAAAATTACTGTATATAATATTAGCGTATATATTTTAATTTTCTCTATATCAAATACAGAACATTAAAATGTATATATTATAATAAACATCTGTTGCATATAAAAGTATACTTTAAACGTNCATTTATTTTAAAAATGGCTTTTTAGTTTTTCTAATACAGAAATTTACTTGATACAAGAATTTTATTTCTTATATTACTTAACATTTTCTATTAAAGTTATATGTAGGGCATACTATTACTTATTTTTTTGTTTTGTAATCAGTTGATGAATTTTAAAAAATAAACACGTACCACATACACAAGTAATGAAATAATGAATATAATATTTTATAAATTTGTAATACTTTAAACACTACTTTTTCCCCTTTGTAACAATTCTCTCCGCCATGTTGGTACTAAAAAGGCCTTTTTAGCAAGCCCATTATGGGTTAGGCCTACCCCACAATGGAATGATCGGATGGTGAAGGATGGGACTGCTCCATATCCAACTATTACTTTAAAATAATTATCAAATCTAAGATAATTTTCGGTTGTGAATATATTGATACATATATAATTTTCCCACTTTCGACTTTTCTTCCTATGGACACTAAGATAGCCTTTTTATCAACCAGGCCCATAATTAGGCGGTTCAAAGGTGAGAGAGACGAGGCCCAATATATCCAGGACAGACCACTCTTCTGAAAATTTTCTGGCGCTTTTTGATCTCCTGGATTCGATCGTGGATTCCCCAGAGCGCGGAGTGGCGCCGTAACTGTAAAATTCAATTGAAATCATGATGTAATTTTTTAATAGATTCAATATTTTTTTCTTAAATTTATTTATTATAAATGTTCTCTAAATTGTTATTATGAAGACAGATTTTATTTATTTATTTATTTTAGGATTACAAGGCAACGCCGAAAGGCAAGTAGTGCATTCCCTAATAAATAAAAGAAGAAAAATAATAAATTCCAACAAAAACTAATACTTAGAAAATAATCGTAAAATAAAAATTACTGTATATAATATTAGCGTATATATTTTAATTTTCTCTATATCAAATACAGAACATTAAAATGTATATATTATAATAAACATCTGTTGCATATAAAAGTATACTTTAAACGTTTAATTAAAATTAATAATATTATTTTAGGTGGCGATTATTAGACGTTTTACTGTGTATTTTCTCCGTCTTTTGAGTCAATTTTGAAGGAAATTAGCCGTGATGACGTCACAGTAATTTGATTTCCTACCAATGGCCGAATGGATAAAACCAATGAACAATGGTAGTTAATAGCGGGTTCACCTCTTAACAGAGCACTGGCCAAAGAGTTTGCCGAGTTTCTTTTTCACGTTTAACGTAAGAAACGTGAAGAAAACACGGGTTAATCGTCACCCGAGATGCACCCTTCAGTTTGCAGATCGCCCATATGTTGCGTTGTACAGAATATGTTGCGTTGTCATGTTGCGTTGTCAGTGTACAGAATCGCCCATATGTTGCGTTGCCCATATGGGCAACGCAACATATGGGCGATCTGCAAACTGAAGGGTGCGTTAAAAAAACAATTTGGTTAGATATTTTTGTAAGAAACACAAACATAATACAACATTGATTATTAGGCATTTCTAAAGCTTATGAAGATGCTTACTTCCCAAAATGGCGTCGTATCTGAAATCGTANCATTTATTTTAAAAATGGCTTTTTAGTTTTTCTAATACAGAAATTTACTTGATACAAGAATTTTATTTCTTATATTACTTAACATTTTCTATTAAAGTTATATGTAGGGCATACTATTACTTATTTTTTTGTTTTGTAATCAGTTGATGAATTTTAAAAAATAAACACGTACCACATACACAAGTAATGAAATAATGAATATAATATTTTATAAATTTGTAATACTTTAAACACTACTTTTTCCCCTTTGTAACAATTCTCTCCGCCATGTTGGTACTAAAAAGGCCTTTTTAGCAAGCCCATTATGGGTTAGGCCTACCCCACAATGGAATGATCGGATGGTGAAGGATGGGACTGCTCCATATCCAACTATTACTTTAAAATAATTATCAAATCTAAGATAATTTTCGGTTGTGAATATATTGATACATATATAATTTTCCCACTTTCGACTTTTCTTCCTATGGACACTAAGATAGCCTTTTTATCAACCAGGCCCATAATTAGGCGGTTCAAAGGTGAGAGAGACGAGGCCCAATATATCCAGGACAGACCACTCTTCTGAAAATTTTCTGGCGCTTTTTGATCTCCTGGATTCGATCGTGGATTCCCCAGAGCGCAGAGTGGCGCCGTAACTGTAAAATTTAATTGAAATCATGATGTAATTTTTTAATATATTCAGTATTTTTTTCTTAAATTTATTTATTATAAATGTTCTCTAAATTGTTATTATGAAGACAGATTTTATTTATTTATTTATTTTAGGATTACAAGGCAACGCCGAAAGGCAAGTAGTGCATTCCCTAATAAATAAAAGAAGAAAAATAATAAATTCCAACAAAAACTAATACTTAGAAAATAATCGTAAAATAAAAATTACTGTATATAATATTAGCGTATATATTTTAATTTTCTCTATATCAAATACAGAACATTAAAATGTATATATTATAATAAACATCTGTTGCATATAAAAGTATACTTTAAACGTTTAATTAAAATTAATAATATTATTTTAGGTGGCGATTATTAGACGTTTTACTGTGTATTTTCTCCGTCTTTTGAGTCAATTTTGAAGGAAATTAGCCGTGATGACGTCACAGTAATTTGATTTCCTACCAATGGCCGAATGGATAAAACCAATGAACAATGGTAGTTAATAGCGGGTTCACCTCTTAACAGAGCACTGGCCAAAGAGTTTGCCGAGTTTCTTTTTCACGTTTAACGTAAGAAACGTGAAGAAAACACGGGTTAATCGTCACCCGAGATGCACCCTTCAGTTTGCAGATCGCCCATATGTTGCGTTGTACAGAATATGTTGCGTTGTCATGTTGCGTTGTCATGTTGCGTTGTCAGTGTACAGAATCGCCCATATGTTGCGTTGCCCATATGGGCAACGCAACATATGGGCGATCTGCAAACTGAAGGGTGCGTTAAAAAAACAATTTGGTTAGATATTTTTGTAAGAAACACAAACATAATACAACATTGATTATTAGGCATTTCTAAAGCTTATGAAGATGCTTACTTCCCAAAATGGCGTCGTATCTGAAATCGTATCTCTAATTGCTTACTGAAATAACATCTGAGATACTTCATTGGTAATAAAGATTATTATTATTATTATTATTATTTTACGTTTATTGTGCAATGGCCGATAAATGAAAGCATGAAAAGTGGAAGTTCTGTTAAAGAAAGTTCAGTCCAGCGATTATAAATGTATGAAAATTAGCAAATGAAATTTAATTTTTATTGTTTTGTAGTTTAAAATATCTTTATTGCTCAATAATAAATGAAAATAAGTATTAGCGAATGGTACAAATTAATAATAATAATAATAATAAATAAATTAAATAATTTTCCTGTGCTTTAAATACGAGTACAATTTAAGAGGAGTAACGCGCCCAAATGGCACCGTTTGCGGAACTTCAATAAACATCAATAAAAATCAATTGTGTGACGTAAATAATTTTGAAAAAATATATAAAAATATATATCTGACTAATGGAATAATTGAATTGACATTATTAGTTTATCTAAGAATTTTATATACACTATTGTAAAAATTGGTGTGATTTGGGCTATTTTCCCCTATATATAATCAAATTGTTCTATTTTAAACTTATTTAATAACAATAAAATTAAGAAACGTAATAATATAAAATATAATTAAAGAAAAGATGAAGTAGCAACAAAATTTTAAAATATATTAATAAATATGATTTCTGTACTTAACTGAATATATCATAAAAAATTATTTCTAATATCTTTAAAAGAAATAATAAAAAAATGCTTATACTTGAGAAGAAAATTATGGATTTTAAATATTATCTTTAATATGTTCTATATAAATATTTAGATTCATAGAAGAGAATCTTCATCACTCAGGCTGGGTATTGTCTTTTATGGTTCCTAATGAACAATGGCGCGTTATCCTATGGGCAAAAAGGGCAATTGCCTGGGTTCCCCGCCAACAAGGGATCTCAAACCAATCTTTTACAAGAAAATGTTTCCCCATAGAAAAATGTCTGAAGTCAATACTGTGCGTGGGGCCTCCAAAATCAAATTTGCCTTAAGCTACATGAAGCTATAAAGCGCTACTGCTAATGAGGCCTAATAAAACGATATAATATTGAAATAAAATAACTTTTTGGTATCCGTTTTCTTTAACTTTTAAATTAACTAAAAATATGTTTTTTTGTCCTTGATTTTAATAAAGATATTCATTTAAACTTAATATAACTTACGTACTGTCCATTTTTTGTCTAGGTCTATATACATTTATTTAATTTACGGTTTAACATGCAACGTTACGAGATTCATTTGATTAATTAAGATTGAATTAATTAAAAAACAACTGTATCGTAGACTAATATTATCCTTTTTAAAATATAAAAGATAACTAGAAAATCTAATAATATTTTAAAATAAATTCAATTAAGTTGTGGAATACGATCTTTTATCAAATAATTACTTAAGAAAAGATTGAAATCCGATATCAGAATTAATTATTAGTTGTTTACATCGTCGACAATAAATAAAATTAGACTATCAACAGCGTAAAAATTAAAAATGGAGTCAATTATATATTTATGTTTACATTACAGTTTTTCGATTTTCTTTTCTAATGCTTTTTAAATATATATAATATTTAAAATTTAATTTAAAATATAAAAATAGAATCTAATTATTTGTAGTCTATTTGCATTCAATTTTTTAAAAAAAAAAAAACTATTTTCTGCTATTGAAAGAAATACGAAAGTTCTTAGATTGAATTTTGATTGAACAATCAACTTGGTATTAGTTTTAATCAGGAGAAGAATGAAATGGCGAATGAAATGCAAAATCCTTAAATTTTATTAATCTCCTAGTTAATGGAAAAAGTAAATTTTTTAACATTATTGATTTTTACGATCTTCAATCACATTTTCAAAAATATTTTTCCATTCTTTTTAAAGCTATTCTGTTTTTTTATTTCCTTTACAAATTCTTCAAGAAAGATGGGGAGAAAGCATTCATAGATGATACCTCAAGATTTTTATCATTTTTAATAATGTTTTTCTTTTCTTTTTTTTTTGGCATATTAGGAATGATAATTACGTTATTTTATCATTATAATAATCTAGAGCTTAGTCGAATTATGCCAGAGGCTTGTTAGTACTATAGAGATAAGCTGTAATTAGGAAAGATTATCATCCCAAATTCACAATCATAAAAGCCACGTAATGAGACAACCCTTTCATATTTACTCTTCCATCCTTCGCTCTTAAGATTTAATCGTTTAATTTCATAAGATTAACAATAATCTCTATAATAACTCGATAAGTACTTAATTATATAATCAGAAATTAATGTTATTTTCGCTTACCAGTATAACATGGTGATATTATAATTAGCAGGAATGATAGAAAATATCAATCAAATAAATAAATATATATATATATCTTATATTTAATAATAGTAAGTTAAAATATTTAATGTTTTTTTAAATAATTTTTAACATTTTAGATATTATTATTGTTGTATCGAGATATTATTATTTTTTCTCTCAAAGTATAGAGCGCAGTCATTTGTGTTTGAAGTTTTAAGTATTTTGTTGTACTGTTAAATTTATTGCAAATAACAATCTGTTTGCTATTGTTTCTACCCAAATATATTCAAAAATAAAATACTGTAAATAAATAATTCATTATTTAATATTATATAATACTTGCGAGACACGTGTGATCACAAAATCACATTGAATGACGCTCCTGATTCTAGTGATCAAAATGAATACTTTAATACAAGTATTAAAATATTTATAATGACCAAGAACAATAAACTGACAATATAAATATTCTATCTATTCATAACGATATAATAATATAATAATAATATGAATAATGTAGACTAATAATATTATTATTATAATACACGTATACCGATTGTTGTATCTGTTGATTATTATTACTGAAGTTTATAAGATTTACAAAAAAAATTAACAATTATATTTATCTTAATTGTAAAAATTATTTTAAAATACTTTAGAATTTATTTTTACCATTTAAAAAACATAGAAAAAGTCGAATATAATTCTTAAAAATAGAAATTGTTGTCTAGATAAGTAGTTAAAATATTCCAATGATTTTCAGTGAGATCTGCAAGTATTAAGAAAGTAATTTCTTTGAATTATTTAAAGAATTACGTTTCCTTCTGAATTGCTACTTCTAAGTATAGAGAATGAGAGAGAGCATGGAGGAGGTCGAAGCTGCAAACACACTGACATATCGACCCTGGTAGTCTCGACACATTACACTGCAGTAGGATATCGATTAGTTTCATTTCAAAATAAATAGACCCGATGACCTATATCACGCTATTAAATTAGATAATGCTCACGGATATTAATTTATTTCCATCCTATTAATTGCATAATTCCTTTTTTCATTGTACGAAGTACAAACATAAACGAATGGAGCGCGTAATTTAAACACCAATTTATCAAGTTTTAACATAATTGAAAAACTCTTATCTACGTTCGATTTATCTTATTTATTAATTCATAATTCTATCATAAAATACCTGAAAAATTTAATTATATGATAGAATGCTATCTCTAGGCTACGCTTAACGTTTCATTTATCAAAAATTCCTTAAAAGTTTCATAGTATATGAATTGCTTCTCGTTTCGTTGCATATTTAATAACTAAGAAATCGTTAACAAACAATTAGCACAATGTGATTGTTGCCGTTGACCTAATTATTTCATGGTCGTTCCCCAACACTCTAATAAAAGTTAATTTATCTGCTACGACGTCACGTTTCCGTTACCTGAAACCATTAATCAAACCATGTTTCAAATTCTGATAGAGCTAGCGTTTAAAATTATACGATGACAAATTCACGTTGTAATGTTATTCACGGCTTACAAATGAATAATTTTAATATAATAAATATTATTTAAAATAGGATTAGAATCGACGAGAGATCGGAAACTATTTAAAGTTTTAATATCGATTTCGAAACGAATAATAATTATAATAAAATGTGGTATTACAAGACGAACGAACCAAACCCAGTCTATTAGGTCAGTGAACCTGGATCAACCAGGTGAGAATTGCACGGTTCCAGGTGGCGAATCAAGCCTTCACCCGATATGCAGCCATAGAAACTTTTAAAATATTGCTAGCTTCTAATAAAACCGCTTTTAGTATTTGAGAAGACGAATGGTGAATAAACAACGATTTCCTTCTTGTAAATGCATACGTATCAATTATTTATAACACGTATTCCAATCTGTTTCCATGATTAATACGTATTATAGGACTAGACTAATATTGCTTACCAAAACAACTGTTTACTTCAGGAATCCATTGTTTATTACACAAATAGAAACACCTCTGTTGGTAATTGTTTTGTGAGAAAATCAGTTAATTATCTAACAAGTACGAGCTTGTTTGTTAATTAGTTACAATTAAAAATATACAAAAATTACATCGTTTACACTACATTAAAAATTGGAGCTCGTGAGTCAGTTAATGAGTATAATAATTACAATACATAAAAATCGATTGTGTGATAGCAAAAGCTCCAATTTTGTTATTAAATGAAGTTATAATTCACGTAAACTAGCTGATTTATAGATAATATATTATTTAAAACGTGTATTTAAAGCTTCTATACTGGTTGAGAATATTTGACAAATTATAATTAATTAAAAATAATTTTTTTTTTTAAACTCACAAATATAACTTCGTAATAGTAGAAACAAATTATGACACATAAAACAATTGATTATCGCATAAATCCGGAGCTACTAGCATCCACGTTACTTGATAGACATAATAAAAACACACAAAAACTGTTTATCACATAAATTCAAAGCTTCTGCGTTAATAAATATAACCATAATACATAAAAAAATCAATTGTTTACTATACGAAAACCTCAAAAGATTCTTTATAGACGCAATTATAATACAGAAAATAATTATTTAACTCACGTATTCTATAGAGACGTCATAATTATGATGGAAAGAAGCTATAACGATTAATAAACAATTTTTTTTTATTGTTGAATTATTTTTTAAACAGGAAATTTAAACCGGAATTTTCATCCTATACAACTCTCATAAAATTTTTATTTTATAAATACTTTAATTACATGTAATAATATTTAAAAATTGATTATTTATTCATTTAATATAAAATGTAAACCTGTAAAAATAAAAAACTTAAACATTTTACTTTATTTATATTAATATAATATTTAAGGAATTTATAAATAAATAAATAAATAAATAAATAAATAATTTAATATTTATGCAAGATGAAATATTATTTGTTTTAAATTCTGATAAATGAGCTTACCAAAGCCGGATGTGACGTCACACAAAGTGAACACCCCTCTTTAAACACTAGGAAATGGAAGTACAGTAATGTACGTAGAAACAACGAAAGTAAATTGGAAATAACATTAAAATTGCCATTTTCAAGGACAATTATTTTGTCAGATAAATGATTAAAAATGTCACTTTTATCTTTAATAAAGATTTATATCTTTTTTTAGTATTGTATACATATATATTAGTATTTCTTTTTTTACAGACATGGCGCCAGTCTGTACATTTATATATCAGGAAGAGAGCTATTATATATGATTGCGACTGAAGCGGTCAGACTATTTACATGATCGAAACCGAAAGTGCATTAAATTAAATTGGTAGAAAATCCGGAAAATTGAGCTTAAGAGTAGCTTTGTGTATTGAATGAAGTACACTTAAATCCGATAATTTCTAACACGTGATGGGAATTTCTTCACCGCAATTGTAACCAGATGGCGTTTGTCACTCGATACGTCATATCCGGAATGGGTATTACGCGGAAATACTAAAACTAGATACTTTTGTGACAGGTAATTCGACATCGAACTATATTTAACTCGGATCTGATGAACTCGGTCCTCAACCGGGGAAGAGAACGTTCCCTGTTACTATGGTTACGGTCATCCGGGTGACGATGTTTCCGAAACAACGTGAACTTTTATCGACTGATTCGTTCGAATCGACTTTTTTTCACAACAAATTTACTTTAATAAAATATATCTATTGTATTGTTAAGTCGAAAATTAGGTGGCAACAATTCTGTATCCTTCAACATAACATAGAAGTCTTTCTCTCTCTCCCCTTTAAAAATATTTGTGAAATATTTTTAAAAAAATGCTAAATATTTTTAAAAATAATGTCACAATTATTATTCAGAACATTACAAAATAATTTTCTTAATATTTAAATATCTTATAAATTTTTTTACAATGTTACAAAATATTTTTTCAAGAATTATTGTGTATATTTTAATATTATAAAATAATACAGTATAAAAATATTCTAAATTATTATAC
>NW_019384569.1:589280-598891 GCF_000671375.1 Centruroides sculpturatus | reverse complement strand
AAAAAGAATAATTGTGTGGTTTATTATAAAATACAGAGTTTACATTTAAGATATTACTTTTTTATTTATGTATTTATTTATTTGTAAGAAAATATTAAAGAATTGTCAATATTTTATGTAGAAATTATTATTTGTCTATTGTAATATAAGTTACAGTTCGTTATATTTCTGTAACAATCGAATTTTCGTGTGTGTGGAGGCGTTAGGTTCTGTGTGGTAACTGCTATAGTAAACATCCTACGGCGGATCATTCGGTATAATGGTTGTCGTGGAAACGAGTAATAAGTTTTGTCGCTTCGAATATATCGTATAAAGAAGAATTGTAAGCGAAAATTTAATATAAGAATGACTATAAACAATATATTCGACGCGTTAAATTGTATTTATTCTCGTTATAAGGAGTACTCTTGTTTTAATACGTTAATTTTGGTGTTGTTAGTGTGGTATACTAAAGCTAGCGATGTAAACATTTATAAACAGTACAATTTGGCTTAAAAATCGTAAATAATTAGCGAAACATTTTTAAAAATCGGGATGATTTAGAAAAGAAAATATGTCACGTCGAAGAAAGCGCGCGATAAAAACTGCACACACACAAACACACACACACACACACACACACACAGGTGTGTACATTTTTGCTATCAGCTGAGAACTAACTGCATCATTCCGGAGGCGGACCAATAGAAAACGAGATGAGAAAGCCCCGCCATGTAAACTGGAGCATGGTGGTGCTGCCGCCTAGTGGTCGAAGGCGGTATTAAGCTACCAGTTGTCTATCTGTCGTCGATTGTCCGGCTGTGTTACAACTCGGGGAGGTCGGGATTATCTGTCGGAATTTGGCATCATCGTGTGCCACTTCGAATCTGGCAGTCAGACTATATGCCACTATTTTTTTTATTCTTCTTGTTTTTACTCTACATTCTCGTACGTTAGTAGTAGCAATGGGCCGGTTGCTGCGCGGGTGAAAGCGGTAGCCTTTGTTCGGCCGTTGTAGTGTATTGTTCGGCCGTTGGCCCCGTCGCTGGCCACCACGGAGGAGACACTGCGTGCTCTGGTGGATTCCGCATGGTACAGGACGCAGAGATATCACGGTTGTCGCATGGATTTCACCCTGAGTTTGGCCGAGTGGGCTAAAGATAAGCCACTGAGTATACTTCAACTCGACCCAGCAGATCGTGCCGTCTTGAAAATAGCAGGTAAGAACTCTCGATTTCTTTTTTTTTTCTTCTTCTTTTCTTCTTTCATTTATCGTGTCGTTCCGTACGACTAGACCGGAAGTCGAATCGACACTAACTAACGCATACATCCGCTACGTCATTATAAGAGTACAAATACTATATAAAATTTTTCTCGCAGCGTTAGTCGCGTATAAATACATTTTACTAACTCTATACAATGCTTTGAAAAGGACCACTCCAACAATAGGCGCAAACTTTGAGTTACAGAATTATATTGTTGTCGCGTGGCTGGAATTCTCCCTGGGTACAGGTGTGTACAGGTATAATCTCGATATATTATTGGATGTTTTAAGTTGGTGCATTAAGCGACAACGTGTATAAAACTTTATACACGTATATATACTAAACATAAGCTAGTTTTTAGTGTATTATATATAATTTAATATAAAAAATAACTGTTAAATGATTCACGTTTCTGTCTGACGTCAGTAAAAATAAACTTTAGCGAATACGTGACGTAAGATGAAGTAAGGCGATTTAACTCAAGTGTGAAATGCTCGACTGCTTTCACTGATGTTAGATCCATACGCTAGAAAAATAAAATAATAAAGAAGAAATCGTGAATAATCTCATTTTCTAACATTCTTACGTCTATAATATATATATTTTTTGGTATAATGTTATGTGTAATTTTTATAAGAACGTTCGATCACGTGTTCTGAGTATCTACACGAACTTTCAAAAGTATAATTTAATAAAGAAAATGGATAGAAGCAAACTTTATATTTGCATTATATATGAATTCATTACATTAAGTGCAAACATCTGCAGAAGCTATTTGACGACAGGGATTTATAAANAATAAAAATAAAAAAGAAAGAACGAAACGAATTTTTTTCGTCTATTATCTACAGTTGGAGTAATTGTCTAGAAACGTGGACAAAAGAGACACTGTTGGAATTTCGTACGGTAGAAAACTTTTTTTCTTTTTTTGATGGAATTTCAGAACAATTTTTATGAAATCTGATACAAAAGGTGCAATTTTGATTAAATACGTGACAATGGAATTTGGAAAAGTGTAGTAAAGAGAGTGATATCAGAGTCTACGCCAATGGATGCAGAACGTAAGAAACTGTGTGTATATTATGCATATTATTTTATTTTAAAAAATACCAAAAGAAAACATTTTAATTTGAATTCTAAAAAAATAAAAGAGATAAGTAATCTGCTTGGTTTAAGGTTAAACAAAATTATAGACGACAATGAGAAAACGTTGCATAACCCGTTCACACAAACGATCTTATCTCCCTAATTTAAAATCCATTAAACTTTACCAAATATAGACAAACCGAAAAGTACTCGTATGTCTATAAAACATTTTAATTGAAATTTTACGGTAAACAACCAAAATTTGGGACAAAACGACACGTATTTAGAAATAATTCTTAATACATGTCATTGAACGGATGGAAAGAAACTGTATAAAGTTGAATCATTGATCGACTAGATGAAATTCTTCTTTCGTGTAACTCATTCTAAATTCAGTACAAAGAATATATATTATATCATCAAATGACGAAATATAATAAATGTGAGTTAAAATATAACGTGTCATTTTTATAAAGTGTACGTGTCTTCTTTCAATTATCGACTTATATATACAGTATATAAGATTTTAAAATACTTTACTACGAAATTAACTTTCGATATTTCGTGTGTTGCGTGTATAGTAACTGGGACGAATCGAATTTTATAATCTAGATACAAACAAAGAAATTGGGTCATAGCGTGGACCATCAAATAATCGTAACCGTAAACCTTCAGACTGGGAGTCGTTCGTCACAATAGTACAAACACCACACCCAGTAGACACAAAGGTAATCGTCCTTAAAGTCGAGTCTGAATACTTTAACCTCTAAACATCGACTTTATGTATAAATATAAATTTATAATTCTTTTCTTTATCGATATTCTTATTGAGTTCTCACAAGACTACTTTACCACCTGCTCTCTTCGTGACTCAACTTTGACCTCACTCTTCTGTTGAAACAATAGACCTTAAGGCTAACAGATCTTTTTTTCAAAGAATTACATTTCTTTTCGAATTGTTCAAATATATAAAATACGATTCGTGAAGTTAATAAACTTGCATTAATAAATTCATCGAGAGCAACTTTTGGATAAATAATTCATTATAAAAGACAATTATATCTTTACACGAACATAATTTCTCTCATAAATACTGTTTCATATTCATAAAAAATTTCAATTTTAAATGTTTTAATGAAAGTAGTTTAATTATATTTTTGATTAGAAAGTATATAAAGTTAATTAAAATTAAAATAAGCAGATTTTTTTAATGTTTCGAACATAAATTTTATAATTTTTTAAATAATTGTTTTGTTTCGAAGATTATAGAAGTTTTGGCTGCTCTATTGTTTTTATGTAGGTTTTTTTATATATTTGANTAGAAAGGGAATAATTTCTTTTTATTATGTTTATGAAAAACTAAGTGGTTGACTTGCTAAATTGTTTGTTACTTATAAAAATCATTTTTTTGTAGAATTTAATATAAAATAAAATAAAATTTAAAACATTTTAATTGAAATTTTACGGTAAACAACCAAAATTTGGGACAAAACGACACGTATTTAGAAATAATTCTTAATACATGTCATTGAACGGATGGAAAGAAACTGTATAAAGTTGAATCATTGATCGACTAGATGAAATTCTTCTTTCGTGTAACTCATTCTAAATTCAGTACAAAGAATATATATTATATCATCAAATGACGAAATATAATAAATGTGAGTTAAAATATAACGTGTCATTTTTATAAAGTGTACGTGTCTTCTTTCAATTATCGACTTATATATACAGTATATAAGATTTTAAAATACTTTACTACGAAATTAACTTTCGATATTTCGTGTGTTGCGTGTATAGTAACTGGGACGAATCGAATTTTATAATCTAGATACAAACAAAGAAATTGGGTCATAGCGTGGACCATCAAATAATCGTAACCGTAAACCTTCAGACTGGGAGTCGTTCGTCACAATAGTACAAACACCACACCCAGTAGACACAAAGGTAATCGTCCTTAAAGTCGAGTCTGAATACTTTAACCTCTAAACATCGACTTTATGTATAAATATAAATTTATAATTCTTTTCTTTATCGATATTCTTATTGAGTTCTCACAAGACTACTTTACCACCTGCTCTCTTCGTGACTCAACTTTGACCTCACTCTTCTGTTGAAACAATAGACCTTAAGGCTAACAGATCTTTTTTTCAAAGAATTACATTTCTTTTCGAATTGTTCAAATATATAAAATACGATTCGTGAAGTTAATAAACTTGCATTAATAAATTCATCGAGAGCAACTTTTGGATAAATAATTCATTATAAAAGACAATTATATCTTTACACGAACATAATTTCTCTCATAAATACTGTTTCATATTCATAAAAAATTTCAATTTTAAATGTTTTAATGAAAGTAGTTTAATTATATTTTTGATTAGAAAGTATATAAAGTTAATTAAAATTAAAATAAGCAGATTTTTTTAATGTTTCGAACATAAATTTTATAATTTTTTAAATAATTGTTTTGTTTCGAAGATTATAGAAGTTTTGGCTGCTCTATTGTTTTTATGTAGGTTTTTTTATATATTTGAGACATGCATATAACAATTCTGAAGCCAAATTTTATGTTTAGAACTGTAGAAAAAAAGGGAGAAAGTGATATTATCATCAAAATTTAATACGAAGAATAGAATATTTTCACAGACAAAATCTTTTTATCTTCAGAATCTGCGAATGATAAAACTCTCCAACAAAAAATTTATTTTTAGAACCTAATTTTGTAATTAAAATTTTATCTTTATAAATCTGCATTGCAAATTTTCTTTACAAATATCGCAATTTTTTTTTTAATATTAAAGTTGCACTTTCTAACAATTCTGTAGCCAAAGTTTATGCTTAAATGAATATAATTAATTCTCAATACGTTTTATATTTAATATATTTCATATTTATAATATATTTAATTAGTAATTATTAAATAAAGGAAGGAGAAGAGTAGATGCTATCTCCAAGGAACTCATTTATAACTGTCCAGTTAAATAATATAAAGAAAAGGAAAGATAAATTTCTTAATATTCTCAACACGTGTAGGTGGATGAATTTCCTCGTTCTCTTGAAACCTTTTTTTTTTTCTCTTTTGTAGATCTTAGTTTGGTTTCATACGGACTCGATCGTGCTTGAAATTCGTTACGCCTCAACGATGAGAATAACTAGAATAGCGAACTACAAAATTACCATCTGCACTAATAAAACATTCGCTTGCCACACGTTTAATAATAATTTATACTTCAGACGTTAACTCATTACTCTTATTCACTTTCTTCTTTACATTATGCAAGAAAGGGAGTGAGAGAAAGGACTGAAATAGGCTTCAAATAAGCACGAAACGGGAAGACGTCGCGTCGCGTTGTGTCGCGTCGCGCGTGGAAGTACTGTACGTCAAAAAAAGAAAAAAAGAATATCGAATTTTATTAATAATGAAATAAATTTTTTTTAAAAATAAGACAAATAATATATTATTATCGTTATTCGTATAAGAATTTAATTGAATTGCCTTAGAATATAAAGTTACAGTGCAATCTTCGTTATTACGTTAGCCTATTTGAATATCAAGAAAGGAAGTGTTATAATTTTAAACTTTATACTACACTTGTTAAAGCAGCTCTTACTAAATCAAACGAAAATATTTTCAAGGTTATTCTATTGTGTTATTCTCTATCGATAAATGAAAATAGGAATTCTTTAGCGTGTTTTCTGTTATTGAACGCGAAAGAGAGCGACGCGTCGCGCGCTCTCTTTCGCGTCCAATAATAGCTACAGTAGTTAGAAAATAAAGAACTAAACTTCTTATATTCATTATAAAACACACACACACACACAAATATATATATATTTACAGAAAGATTTACTTGTAAAGTATATGGGAAATACAGAATTATTACTAGGAGAGATTCTTTATGTGCGATGTTGACGTTGCGCTCATTGTCGCACCTGATTATAAATGTCATAATTAAGAATAGACGTCAAGGTAAATCATGAATCATATTAGAAATAATCTTAGCTTTCGTTATAATTGCGAACAATGAGATGAATAAGTGCCATTATTGATTTTAATTCTAGATCAATATTCTATTTGACAGATATTTTTAAGAAGTTATTTTTTTCCCTTAGCGCGCGTCGTCATAGATAACAATTATTTTAAATAAATTTATGAAAGAAAAAATATTAAAAAAAAATTATACAAACTATACAAAAATTTATAAAAAGTTTGTTTACATTATTCATTTTAAAATATTTATTTATGTTTAAGAAATAAAAAACAGATTTTCTTATAAATAGTTTTGATAAGTGTGCGACGCGACGCGACGCGACGAGCTGGAGATGTAGTAGAAATTTCTACTTTCTTTAATTAATTGCTTTATAAAAACCATTATAAAAAAGAAATTAAATTGTAAATTTAATATACAAATTTTTATATTCAATTTTTATTTTTTAAAATATTTATTAAAATAAAACGCTAAATTTATTATAATTAAATAGAAGTTTCTCTTATTTTTTTCGTATAAAAATTACATTTATAGATCGAGTAAAGTCAATATTAGTCAGAAATTCTTTTTCCAAGAAAATATTTTTAGTCTAGCTGATTGATGATGTCGCCTGGATCCATAAGTTAAACTTTCGTGTAGGAAAGTAGAATTATGAGGAAATAAAAATATTTTTTTTCTGATAAATTTCTCTCTTTATAAAATAAATACAAGTCTATGAATATATATATATATAAAGCGTGACAAACAGACTTTACAGTTTCGTATATTAAACAATATAAAGACTAAATGAAGAGAACATAATATAGGAAAATGTACTGTACTGTCTGTCTGTCACGCTTTATATTTCAATAAATCATAATCAAAGAAATTTAAATGCTTTAAATACGCTTTCTAACTCAGAATTGTACTGCTTTCATCTAAACCAGTTTGACACTTTTCATCGCTTGCGAAATCCAACGAAAATAAATTGCATTGACTCGAAATTCTAAGAAATTTAAAAGAAAAACTTTATTCATTGAGTGATGTCCATCTATTATTATTATTATTATTATTATTATAAAAGAAATAATATTATATTAACTCTTTCGTTTTTAAATATAAAATGGCATCTTTCTAGACGTCTGTTGGCCTAAATTCTTAATTTTATGTTCAGCGAATCACTTCATCGATTTTCAAAAATAGTTTTTAAGCACGTTTATAAAATTGTTTTCGATCACAGAAAATTAATTTCTTTAAAAGTTTCCTTTGTCATTTGTTTTTAAATTTTATATCTTTTTTGCTTTAATTTATTTAATTAATTTCGACATGCAAGCTGCCCCAATAACAATTAACTGAGATAAATTTTTATGTAATTTATATTGTAAAATTTTTAAATTTTTAACGTAAATTTTGATATTAGAATGCGGTCCAAAAATCAGTTAACCGAAAATATTTGAAGATAATTATTTAGATTAAAATATGATTATTGATTTCTATTAAACACGGAGGACTTTCTTGATCTTTAATAATTTTTTGTAAATATTTTTATTATAAATTATACTAAAACGCTTTTTTTTAAAACTAACATTCAATTGTCAACTGAGTTTTGGGACACCTTACAGACTTATCGTACAATATAATACGATAGACTTTTGTTGTATTTAAAAGGACTTAAATTCTAATTTAGATTAAGTTTATAAAATTATTTTAATAGTCAAACACATTAATCTTCATAAATTTTCATATCCTTAGTTCTTAATATTTAATTAAACTTAAAATCTTTTAATATAAACTACAACTGAATTTGATTTCGGTTAATTTTAAAGCTATTTTCAAGGTTAATTTATATGTACATGTTCCTCATAATTAAAACTATCGATTTTATTTGTAGGCGTTTATAAGATAAATTATTACATCAAGAGACTTCTATTATTAATCTAATTAATATAATTAACTGTTTTATAAGACAAAGGTTCATTTGGTGTTAACATTTAAACGCTTTTCAACTTTAATTTAGTTTTATAAGATTTATGTAATTAATATAATCGATTTAATTACAATTAATTCTTCTATTGACTCATTATAGAGATTTGGTATGGTTTAAGTTAACTTCTATAAAATTAATACAGTAAAAATCTGAGAATTTTTTGAGTTAAAGATATAATTCTTCCTCTCTAGAATACTACTACTTTTCTCTAAAATTCATATAATTATTAATTTTTATGCTTAATATTAGAAATTGTTTATTCCATTTAATAGAGTTAGAGCAATTGTTTTATATGGGAAAATATCAAGAAGAATTGTTTTTTTTTTAATCTACAAATCTTTCCATTTTATGTGTAAACTGGGAAAGTTTTCTGTCTGCATTGAAGTGGCATTTGGATAGGAACCCCGAAAATCTGGAACGTTTCCAAATAATAATTCGACCGAATTAAGTCTAACATCCGAGATGTGGACATAAGGAAAGAGCATCTTCCATCCAAAGATAAAAACGTTTTTTCATAAATATATTCATGAAGACATTTGTAGATTAAAGAATTTATTTTATGCTTGATATATAAATTTTATTAATATTAATAATTCATTTTTAAAAAGTGTAAAAGATTATTTTTAAAAATTCAACAAAGCAGTGCTTTTTTTTTTTAAGTTGGAGGATTACTTTCGAATTTAATTATTAAAATAAAAATTTTGACGAAAGGAAGTGTTATAATTTTAAACTTTATACTACACTTGTTAAAGCAGCTCTTACTAAATCAAACGAAAATATTTTCAAGGTTATTCTATTGTGTTATTCTCTATCGATAAATGAAAATAGGAATTCTTTAGCGTGTTTTCTGTTATTGAACGCGAAAGAGAGCGACGCGTCGCGCGCTCTCTTTCGCGTCCAATAATAGCTACAGTAGTTAGAAAATAAAGAACTAAACTTCTTATATTCATTATAAAACACACACACACACACATATATATATATATTTACAGAAAGATTTACTTGTAAAGTATATGGGAAATACAGAATTATTACTAGGAGAGATTCTTTATGTGCGATGTTGACGTTGCGCTCATTGTCGCACCTGATTATAAATGTCATAATTAAGAATAGACGTCAAGGTAAATCATGAATCATATTAGAAATAATCTTAGCTTTCGTTATAATTGCGAACAATGAGATGAATAAGTGCCATTATTGATTTTAATTCTAGATCAATATTCTATTTGACAGATATTTTTAAGAAGTTATTTTTTTCCCTTAGCGCGCGTCGTCATAGATAACAATTATTTTAAATAAATTTATGAAAAATATAATCTTCAA
>NW_019384569.1:574521-584081 GCF_000671375.1 Centruroides sculpturatus | reverse complement strand
AGGAATTAATGGGGAAAACGGGAGAAAACTAAACAGTAGTAACCTACATAACGTCGTAGTAACTACAAGTTAGTGGTACAGACAAAGTTGGATCAATATTTTAATTTGTGTGCTTGAATAGAATAGAAAAAGAAAAATAGAAGAAAAAAGAAAGATATATTATTAAATATTCAAAGAATGAATATTTTAAATAATAATTTCGCAAATAAAAAGCTTGTTATCTTAGGAATATAGGATTTTTAGGAGAACAAAATAACTGTTTTACTACAGATTTTTTACTTCTGTTTTCTTTTTTTATCATTAAAAGAAAGTGCATTCTGTTTATTATACAAAAATTCTTTTCGAGTTTTAATTTTTTTTTCTTTTAATAGAAATTTATTTATTTAAAAGCGGATTTTTTTGATTAATTTGTATAATAGTTGAGTGGCGTGAATCTTATATTTCCATTATTTTTATACATTTTTAACTACTGTATAAATAATAATACGATAAAAAAATCTCTCTCTGTTCATCAGTGTTCTTCAATCTTTCCTTTGAAATTACCCCTAAAATATCTTCGATTTTTTAAACTATACCTTATAAAATTTAAAGAATAACACACTTTACATAAGTATGATTCAATCTCTCCTTATGAAATTATTAATTCCACAACAATTATTTAATGTACAGTACAATCTTTTCTCATTGTATCAAATTTCTCTCACCTTCTTCCATATAATATAGAAATAAATTGTAAAATGAATGCATTATCTTTATTTGAAATTTTGAACGAGATTCGTTAATCTCTAAAGAACATTAATTTTTAATGATTTGGAAATAATTAAATCATTAAATTCACAAAAGCGAAAATATTTTGTACCTTTAATGGTATAATTAAGCTATTTTGATGAATATTTGATAAATTCTTCAATATATCTTTATCATTATGTCCGTATACGTTTTAGAAAAACATGAAATGACAGAAATAATGCTTGAAATGCAAATTAAAAGGAAATGATTTCTCTAATTTCATATAATTTACTCGTATTTCTATCTTAAGTAATAAAATAATATAATTGTAAGGAAAATATAGTAAACATTAAATATTCCTCGTAGAATTTTACATTATTATCTTCTAACAAATCTTTCAAACATATTTCTTATTCTTATTTGTGTTAACTTAAAATTTCAAAAGAAGCTTCATCTTTCTAAGTATATATATAGTAAAACCTGTCTAAAACGGAACGTGTTCAAAACGGAAACCTGTCAAATGGGAAAAATATTTGATACCGTGTGATTTCGATTTACGCAGGTTTTACTCTATATGAAATTTTGTGCTTTAAATTTTATTTAGGGGAGATCGGGGCAAGATCGGCATGTTAAGCTTTACTTAAATTTTGTGTAATAAATACTGCNTATTATGGTCTCAATGGAAATAATTAGGCCTATAAATAAATATATTTTTTTTTAGTAACAATTATTTTAAATATATTTGGAATTTGTATTTTCTGCTGATCCCATTTCTTAAAGATTTTTTTTTCCTCCTTTCTAACGGTGAGAAATTTTACAGCAAAAGTCTTTTGTTAACATTCCCCGTCAGCGACCTTTCTTTACCATTGAATTGTTACTATGGCAACAAAAATCCATTTTCTTATCTATGAGAGACGATTGATTTTTGTAGATTGCACCTAAATGAGATCTAATTCAAAGAAAATTTGTGATATCGAAAGCAATATGATATGAAGTAAGTAAATCTTAGAAAAAATTCTTGACTTTAAGAATATATTTTGCTTTTGTTTTATAAAAAATATATAACAAATCCATTAGACTTTAAGGTATAAATCTAAATGTGATACTGAGAACTCCAGCATCTAACTTCTCCTCTTCTTGAAGTTTCTACTTTTGGATTGTTTTTCATCACAACATTAGTAACAGACCCCGAAAATAAAGCTGTATTTTGTAAGATATAACACATCTTTCAGCATTTCTTCTTAGATTTATCCTGTTTTTATTTGAATATTTCAGCTAATAAACAGTTTTATAACAATTGTTTTTTCTTTTTAGATTTTTTTAATGAAAAGAAAGAAAATGCCATAGATAAATCCTTCAAAAATTTTGACAGTTTGATGTTAAAAATAGCTTTTTCTCATGCAAAAATATCCATTTTATGAGCCTAAGTAGTTTCGTTATAATGAACTTGTTACTAGAGCAATCAGTGCATTCAGTTTTGATTTCTAAAATTCGTAAGAATTGTTAATATTATCACAAAGACGTTGTTTGTTTGATCTATAGAAATAGAGAACTATTCAAAAGTGGAAAGTAGGACAGCAGTTTGAGTTAATGACCATGAAATGTCAGTTATTTGTTACACTGGTGAAATATAGGACTCGGATCGATCAGTCTGCGAAGGATCTGACGGATCGATAATGTTATTTATCTGGTTATGTATGGCATCTTTACAGAAAAGGAAGCATTTTAAATTAGAAATCGACGAACCGTTCACACGAAGTAATTTTCGAAAGAATATCTTGTATTATATCTACTTAAAATTCTAATTTGTTTTGGTTGTGGAATTAAGTTGAAAACTAAATAAATTTGGGATGGATTTACTAAAGAATTATGCCTAATATATCAATTTTTCATCGTATATTCTTTATTGATTCGAAGAACATTCAGGAAAATAGGATAAAACTGGGATGAGACATTTTACACCCGTACGACTTGTATCTTTATCTATCGTATTGCTTTGTTGAATGCTTCAAGAATATTCAGGTAATCATCGAAATTATATATTGTACAAGTATACTCTATTCCTTTGTAGACTCTGAAAACCATAGACTGTATAATTACTAAAATAGAAGCGATTAAATTTGTGTTTTGTAACAAGATCTCAAAATTGAAATCTTACTTCAGAAACCACATTATACTCTATTTAGGGAAAGAAAAATGTAATATTTTTTTGGTAAGGACCTTTCATAAGTATAGTAGTAATGGCAGAGTTCAGTAAATGTGGTCAGTAGCTGAATAGAAAAAGAAAAAAATATATTGCATATATCCGGTTTGACAAGCTAAATATTTTCTAGTAGTAAAATTGCGACGAGAGGGTGGCTGGATGTCTTTCTAAATGATTCTTTCTCGACATATGCCATCATTATTAAACTTTGAATTGAAATATCTTAAATCGAACACATCATTTTGAGGGTTGGTATGATATATGGAAGGGTGGAGTTACTTATTTTTTCAATATTTAATGTGAGATCGATATTCAAACATAATTAAGATCTATATTAGAAGTAATCAAGGGTTTTAACTTGTTTTAGATTATCTTATTTATTTTAGTGTAATTACTTTCCAAGAGTAACTTTGCTGGACATTTCTAATGATTGTAGTTGATAATGTAGAAGTTTCTCTTTTTAATTTTCAATAAATTTTGAAAAAATTAATTATAATCGAATCTCATTTTGCAAAGAAATCAGCAATTTACGAATGTCGAAGTGTTGTAATTTGAGTATTGATCAAGAAGGATCTCATATTGAACAATCTTTACAAAATTAATATATAATAAATGGTTTGAATGATAGAAATTTTTGTCTTCACAAATATTAATAGACTTTCTATATACATTCGATATATAATTTATGCATGATCTGGAATATATAGATTATACAGACGTGGCTGTAAGTATAGGTATAAAAGGCGAAGGGAGTCGCAAATTTCCTGGTATATTTTATTATTTAAATCATTATATTGTAATTGGTAATAGTGCAGGTATCTATTGCATCTGCAGAACGATCATTCTCAAAGATAAAATTGACCAAGAAATAACCCAATCAACACTGTGTCAAGATGGATGGATGAATTCGATCTTGTATACTAGAAGATCGCTACAGAACTGGGCTTTTTTCTGTAATTGATGAGTTCAGCAGTTTCGTAGGTGAATTTCTATAGGCCTACATCAATTGAATTTCCAAATTCTTCGTATAACTATTGTACACATTTTAATTATTTCATAGTGTGTTTTACTTTCTGTTTCTATATTGAAAATGTTCGTATTATTGCATACCTAAATAAATCTACCATCTAACTCCCTCTATCGCTCTCTTAATGGACCTCAAAAATAAATTTTTCCTAGGGTCTCGCAAACCATATGATTGCTTCTGTATAGGCCTATATAATGTAAATATCTTCAAGATTTAAATATAAATCGTGATTTAGAGCTTAAGTTACTAACAATAATTTTTTAGGATTTTCGTTTTGAAAGCATTTTTTTGAAAGATCTATGTGACTGCAATCTCGATTTTTACTTTTATTTCGAATCTAACCACGTACAGTACAATCTAATCAAATAAATTTGCTCTCTAGCTACAATATGATATTAATAGACATTGGAGATAGACTTTAGTCATTTTTTTGGAGTAATATTGAAGTAAAGCCAGCCTTAAAACCAGAGCAAAGTACAGTACAATAAAGATTGTTTTCAATTAAACTGACGAAATCTTTATACGAGTTATTGTTTGATCTCACACATACAGCAAAGACCCACACACATACTACACAGCACAGACCTACACACGACACAGTAGCGTTACAAACATAGCACACCCACAACAAAAAATAATTAATATTCAGAAATGATTCATTACATAGAATTGTCGTATTGCAGATCTCGAATTACTGACAGGAATTTACATCCAATTCGGCATTTCTTGAGAATTCCATCAGCCATCTTCTGGATGTAGATTCACAGTAAAGATACAAAATACAATCATAAAACTCCGATAAAAATTTCTCCTCTTTCTATACGTTTTACGTTACTGAAAGAAAGAAAAAAAAATCACTTTTCGTACAAGAAAAATGTATTTCGACTATGGCCATTTTTTATTTGAAAGGAGAAAGTCGTGAGATTTTACAGCCTTCTCGATAGTTATATACTCGTTTGTCACGTATCGTATTTTGACGACCATCACGTTGAACGTTACTCCTCGTAATCATTATGGATCTAATTTTTTGAAGGGTCAACTGATATTTTTAAACTGGAGTAAGATTGAATACAATTTGGCAACTGCACTTAAGACTTATTAAATTTTACCATGGTTATCGTTTTTCATAAAATTTTGACACGCTTCTAGAGAAAAATGAGGAAGATTTTATTAATGTAGTGATTATTTCAGATTAAAGATATGTGCTATACATAAATACATGCAAATGCTTTTAACGTTTACTCGTATTGTAGATATGTATACACATAGAAGAATAAAATGCCAAACTCGTTTTGAAGATCTGGAAAATCCAAGATTGAATCCCATTTACATGGCCATAAAATTTTTTCTACAACGACTTATTAAAGTATAAGAATTATATACAATGTAAAATTTTAAAATTCATAAATTCTGTTGGATCAAATGCTATATTTATGGCTCTATAAAGTATACGCTTATAGCTGTATCAGTAAAAAGACTAATTAGTTTCTTTTTTTATCGGTAGCGGTGCAGATCCGATCAACTCCATAGATTTTCCTGGTTTGCTTTAATGGCTTTTTGAGGCTGAAGAAGTAATAAAAAGAAGTATATCACACATGGCTATAAAATCAATCAATCATGATTGATCTTACTACTATATCACGTTGTAATGGCACACTTTTGTGTTCGAGAACGATCCACAAGCAGAAGATGAAGGAAGGAACGATTAAAATATTATTAAAAAGTAAAAAGATATAGTTGTTATAAATAAATAAATGAGATTATTAATAGAAAAAAAGAACATTCTTTAAATCAACCATGAATTTATATCGGATAATCATGCCAAATTTCAACTTATATTTTAATGGTTGGAAGGGAATCATGTTGCAGGTAAAATCAGAATTTCTAGTTTAAATTGTCTTCGAAAAAATACCAAGTGATATTAAAACAAATGTACACTTATCGAACGTTGATTAAAAGCAAAAACTAATTAATATAAGGATTTGAATTTAAAAATATAATAAAATATCAACATAAATTGTAAATAAAATGAAACATCAGGAGTGTCTCATGAGTACATTTATACAAATTTTTTCTGTTTTTAAATTCTAATTTTATCAAAATTAATGCGTAAATTGTTGCAACTATACAAATTCTAATACTTCCGTACAGTTTTATCACCATTTCGCCGTAAATTATCATAAATTTTCATTTTGAAGAGATTTATATCACATTTAACATCACTTTAAAGTACGAGAAAAGTGAAACAGAGTTTTCATTTATTATGACACATTATTTTCATTTCATTTCAACAAAATTTGTTTGCGAAGACCAGACAAACAACCAAGAAATTTTTGATCATTTAAGTAAATAATTACTTAAGTACCGAGATTTAATTTTCTGAAAACAATTTATGCAGCTTTAGAAAGTCAAGTTTTGATTCGAAGACGTGCGATTCGGAGGGCAAGAGGACAACAACTCCAACAGAAATTTAGTAAAGCAAAAACATAAAAAAAAAGATTAAAGTTTAAGAAAATTATCAGTGATGGAAAATTAAAATTGACACTTGTGTAAAATTAGGAAAACCAACCCTTCTATTCCCCTTAATCTTAGTGTTTTCTATGCTCTATGTTCGATGTGTTTAAATTGTAGTATTCTTCACGGTTGTGTTAGTAAACGCTCTGTTTCGTAAGAAGAGTAGAGAAATGAAGACGTAACAGCTGTAACGGTTCGAATAATTGATGTAACAAGGACGAATGTACTGTACTATTTAATTTTGAGCGATGGAAGTAATTAAATGGATAAGGGTTTCCATCCTTCCGTCTGTAAGGCATGGTTACTTTCCTTGTTCTATTTCTTTCGTTTAAAATCAGTTACTAGAATGTTTTCTGCCGAAGGGTAATTAATCAAACCTTAAAAACAGAAAAAAAAAATTACAAACTTTTCATAAAATATATATTTTATTTTCTTTATTTTTTAAATTTTAACGGGAAATTTATTTTATTTTTTAAAAGATTGATTGATTTATTTTATAGAATTTCTTAAATCCCATTTCTAACTCTCACATCTGTGCCAAATTTTAAACATTAAATAGATTATTTGGAGAAATTTGCATAACGTTTCGCTCAATTTTTACAAAAAAAAAACTTTGTTAAACTCATTAAATAAAACTTGGAACGAAGTATTTTAATACTTTAAAACTTTAATTCTGATGCAATTTATGTATTATTTAAAAAAAAAAACAAATGCTGATAATTAAATCGAGCTAAAAATAACAATTATTTACGCGTAATTTCTATAAAATTTCCTATTTATTGTTCTGTTGGGTAACAGAATGCCAGTGATAAATCATCCTTTGCAATGGCGCGTCGAGTAGTAAATCGGTTGAAATAAATTTAATTAATTTAAAACAAATAAAATATTAAAACAAAAATTTCATTTTTTTTTTTCATAAAATTTATACATATTTATAAGATACACTCGAAAGATTTTTCGCCACATACCATTAATGCGCTTCAATACATAGCGAAGTGTCTACGTTTGAAATATTTTCAAGATAGAAAAAAATAAAATAAAAAAACATTGTATTGTTGGATTTTTATTTTTACAACTTATTAAAATTTCTTTCCGGTATTTTATTTATGTTTTAAATTACAGCGATGATCATTTAACGTGCATTTTTAAGGCTACAAAAATACAGCTAATTGCTTAAAAGCAGTTATAATATTTACTGTTAAAATATGTACTAAATATGCAAATATATATATATATATATTTCGTAGCTTGTTGCGTGGTATTTATCCACTAGACGAGGATGTCATTGTTACGGATAACAAAACTGGGATGCGGGAGATTATTAGATAACCTTCATCCCGTTTGATCTGATAACGACGATGATGTACAGTACAATCGATACTTAAGTTAATGTTTTCTTTAAAATTTTCGGTTATTTTACTCTCATGTGTTAAGTAAAAGTGGGAATATCTATCTTAGCGCAGATAACAAGAGATAAACAACTTGAGCTATCCGTTTACAAGACAGTTCATCTGTTTATGTGGACGGTAATTAGACTAAGACCTCGTCCGAGTTGTGATGTAATGAGGCAGATAGCGGCTTAATGTCGAGAAAGGGGAGCAGCTTAAATCCACGCAGGATGAGGAAAGAGTCCTCATAATGGCGACTCGGACCAGTTTTGAGGCATTTAGCCCGGTCGTTGCGTGTCTCATCGCTCCCTAGACACGAAAGCCCACAACCTGTATTAACTCTTCTAATACCTCTTCCACTTTGTTTCTCTAATATGAGCATTCGTCAATGTCTAGTCAAAATCGTTTGGTCCTGGCAGACGTCCAAAATCAACTTAAGGTGCTGCAACATCCTCCTTTTTTTTTGTTTTTCGCTAACAATGCTTTTTCCAAGGATTTCTGCTTAATGTTTAGCGACGGTTAAAATCTAACCCGGAGGCGAAGAAAGATAATTTACCTTACCTTTGTTTATCACCTCCTAAATTTTATTTTTGAGAGGTGATAAATAGCTGTTATTTTTCTCGGGTTCAAAAGCATAATAGTGACTAGACGTTATATTAAAAAAAAAACAAGGATTAATTTCTATATCACTAATTCTTTTCGTAAATTAAGCAATTTTCTTTAGTGCTCCTTATTATAAAAAAAGACGAGAGGATTGTTTAATAGCTTTTACATGTGCTTTTTCGGGAGTTTTTCTCCTAGTTTTCTAGCTTTTCTTACAAAGAATTTCTATGTAAAAACAGCTTTTCCAGACTTTTACAGTTGTAAAATGATGCGGAAAAACAAAATGTGGTATTCGAGAATGGTGCAATGTCCTTAAACGTTGCTGGAGAATATCTTTCAAGAGCAGGATTACATCTAAAAATAAGAGTACCGGGAAGAACGGATATTAAAAATAAAGAGCGTTGCAACTCTTACACAATTCTCTTTCTCGGTACGATGCAACACATCATTCGATGCCGCTACCGATAATTTTAAAAATAATCGTTTCTTAGCAGGATGTTTTTTAACGTTAATACTCAATTTTTAGGTTAATTTTGACCTTATTTAGCCACGCACAAAATTTAATGATGATGTTAGAGATAGTTAGATGCTGGAAGAGGAGGAAACTTAATTCTATTATCTTGTTTCGTGTTTTCTTCGTGTAATTTCATCGTCGTGCTCTCGAATCTCTTTTTCTTTTCTTTTCTTTTCGTGCATTCTTCTCTTCAAAATGCGAAATCGTATCAAATTTATAAGACAAAGATGGGAGATTCTCCGGAGATTTTTCCTTTATTTACAAACGTTTGTTATCTGTGACACCTGCACCGAGTTGACGTTCATTGATTGCTCTCTGGGAGATGACACAGTTATCTGTATCTAACGGAGAATGTCTACCTTGTGTAGATATGTCTCCATCTTGACAAAAGTGTTGGTGTAATAAAGTGCACTTCATGTTAGAGTATTTTAAACTTTAGTTCGCCATGTATCTTATTGGTTAATCGTTTATGTTACTCTCTTTCTATAGGAAGCACTTCAATTTTTTTTCCGTGTTTTTACTGCCAGATTGATGGCAAGAACTTCGACAAGGTAAAGGAAAAGACCCGTTTTTCTTTAAATT
>NW_019384569.1:556455-573323 GCF_000671375.1 Centruroides sculpturatus | reverse complement strand
AACGAAAATGAAAATTTGCTTGATAATTCAACTACGCTTGTTGGAGAACAATAAAAACACTACACTCAACAAGCCACCAATAAAACTCAACTGCCTAACCTATAACCAAAGTCTCCTTTTAATTTGTTTTTTAAAAAAAGCGCTTGACAAACTTGCCCCGCATGCCGAAGTTGCCCCGATCTCCCCTATAGTCTTCTTTCGAGTGATATTAGCAATTACAAAATGATATGTATTATACGCATAATAGCATGTGTGTCTCCTCTTGCTTTCCACAAATATTTAAAATTTAATATGTATTTAGTTCTTCAACAGTATAATTTAATCATCATAGTTATTGAAACTGACCAAGTCAGGTAATTTCTTGTTTTAGTGCCCACCAATAGCCAGCGGGATATAAAACCACCGAATACTGGTAGTTGCCACGAGTTCTTGTTCCATCAATGGGTTGACCATGTGGAATTTTTCGGGTTTTCTAACATCTAAACAAGAGTCGGTTTCCCATACAAAATCTTCTCGAGAGGCACCCTGCTTGGTAGATTGTCTACATATAAAGAAAACATTCACATCTTGAAAAGGATTGCATTAAATTCATCTTTAATTCAATGCAATCTTTTCCAAGATGTGAATATTTGGAAACGGTTCTTTCAGTCTAGTATAAATGGTTAATACGATTCATAAAGTTTCTCTGTTTACAAAATCTTTATACTTCCTGTATTAAATCACGTGTCTGGAAGATAAATGTACGCACTTGAATCATCTTGAATGTTGATAACGTGTTCCATTAACATTTTTGAGTATTTTTCAATCAATATTAACGCAGTTTAGTCACGCATTTTATCACCTTTAGACTGATTAAGGAGAGTGCGTAAACAGATATGTTAGAAAGCATAGCGTGCGCTGATACAAACTGTACAGAAATGTCTGCAATGTTCAGATGCATGCAGCTTTTCGAAGGTTACGGAAATAGTCTGGTAATCTGGCACCACTCTAATCGTTTAGATGCCGGATTAACTTCTACTGCTTGTGATATTTACACATACTTACAATATATACAGGATACCTGCATTGAGATTGGCAGATTTTAAATCGCTGCCAAAATTTAGTGCATACATATAAACGTATTTAATGCATTGCATGAGAAACAGCAACCATGTAAGTTTTCCTTAGAATTAATTGAGGCATGCGGAGTAATTAGTTGTGAAGTGCAATTGCGATTGTGAAAATGGCATCCGGCTCAAGAGAAAGCGCAGATTGTGTGAAGGTGCTCTGAGACAAATTCCATTGTACAAGTACATCGAAACTTGTGTTTGGAAAGGATCCTTCATCACGAAACACCATTAAAGCGTGTTCCTGTCCACGGGAAGTATGTTGAAGGTGGAAAACTCCGATTATCTGACGAAGATGTGGAAGTGGTCAGGGGGCAACAAAGTCCACGGAAGTCCATTTGTCAGGCAGCTAGGCAGCTTGAAATTCTTCGCTCAACTGTTTCAGATATTACAGAAGAAATAACAGGAAATTGAATATAGTTTAGATATTCTCCGTGCAACAGGAGGAGCACGGGGAGATTTTATAATTTTGTGTAGAAACGAGTAAAGATAGAACTATAACCATTTTTTGCAACGAAACTTGGTGAGTTCGAATTTAAAATGTTTTGATAGTCGTTTATAAACAAGCATCGTCGAGTAATATGAATATTATCCTGAAAAGTAAACCTTTTGTATTATTGAAATGTATGTTTGCATGGATTTACAATGAATTAATTTCATTATGATCTTATGAATGCGTTCTGCCAGAGATACGGATTTAATTCCATTGAAGTAAGTAGTATCTTCAGCGTAATTAGAAATTTTATTAGTAATAATAATTATCGTTTCGAAGATTATGTTCACAAGATATATAAAATCTATTTATATATCTTGTGAACATAATGAAAATGAGATAACTTTCATTGATTTATAATTGTGACAAGGTTTATTTCGGAAAGACATGAAAAAGATTTTCTCGTGTAAAGACAGATGATATCACATGTCAGAAAAACTTTTCCCAGCTTTTCAGTGGGGATGGCGAACAAATTGTCAATTGTCAGAATTGTCCTAATCAATACAACTATCAGATGTGTTAAATTAAAGTTGACAATTGCAATCTTCCATTTACGATTGCTGAAGTTGATATTTTTATTTTTGGGTGATACAGATCTTTCGAGTGTTGAGAACGAAGAAAAAACTAATGTTTCGTGTGACTTCTTTTATACTCACAATCTCAAAAGATGGTAGTTAACAAAACTAACAAAAACTGTGTAAGATATTCTTGTATTTGATAACGTCTTCAGTTACTTAACTGTAGTTTATTTAACATTTATTCTGGTTATTGCTAGCTTCTATATGACTAACGTAATTATGATAGATTTTAAAGGAGTTTACTCTATTGAATAATAATTTAATAATAGGAAAATGTATAGTTATAATTATTTCATTTTATGTTTTTAGTAGAAATTATGTTTGTTTCCTTTAATTGATTTAATCAAATTTCAAAATATAAACTATATATTTTTAGTAATAGGCACACCCCTTCCTTTAGGTAAATCCCTTTAGGGGCGAGAAAGACTTTTCTCGAAAATCATTTTTATTGTTGTCCAGACAATTGCGTAGTGAGGTATTTCCCTATCGTCAATAAGGAATTGGACTCTAATTCTATCCGAATTTTCATGTTTAAATCACGGTTCTTTCCTCGTTTTTCACGAACAAAAGCCAATTTTACTGTAGATTTGACTCACCCTTAATGGGAGTAATTGATGGCTGCCTCCATAGTCTTTATATGCTCTAGTACCATTTATTTAAAAACAAAAAAGACAAACTAATTTTAATTTCTCGAATAATTTGCTACATATTTTAATTTTCATCTAGCGAACGACTGTAGGGCATTCAGTAGCGGGTGTAATCTAATGACATTTTGGACTCTTCGTGATTGTTTCTAGACTGGAGCATCATTTCTCGTCCCTCATCAATGTCACTTAAAGACAGCGTGGTATTTCTTTGCCAATTTTAGTCGAAATTTTACAGTATATTGTATTCACTTTTACAGAAAGAGTTATTTTTATTTTTATCATAAAATATTTAATAGACGTACAACTTTATAAGTTAACACAAATTGCACCGAAAGGATGTGAGAGCATTCACTTGTTGGAATATCAAATAAACCTGAAGGCAGATAATATTGTCAAAATTCATTTACAGATAAGCAATAAATGTTTATTCCCAAGAAAGTTATGATTATTAACACTATAAAGAGNAGCTATATTATTCAACAATTATATAAATTGCTATAAGTAAATTATATATCTCTATATATTTTTATATGTTTATAAAATAATAAAATTTACGATAACTTAAAAGCATCAAAAAATAAAAAATAAATAAACTTATAGCAATTTAATCAAACTTAAAATGCCGGCTTTGCCTAAGAGCAACTTTTCGATGTCTTTGCTAAAATGAGTCATAATTCAGAAGTTATTAAAATGTCTAAACTTATTTGGAACTTATAATAAAAAATAAATAAACTTCAACTTTTAATGTAATATATAACAATGTTCTTTCTTAAGCTATTTCCACCTCTTAGGCATTAAAAAGGCCTTTTTTTATGCTTATTCAGTGGCCAGGCATACTTCAAATAAGGTCAACGAGTGATTACTGATCAGGGATGATTCTTGAAATTAATTCCCACGAAACTTTTGATCCGTACTCGAACCCGGATTCGGATTCTGATATCTTCAACGCATCCGATTGTTAAAAAAAATATGTAAATAATTTAAATTCAGAACAAAATATCTTATGTCTACATTGTATAATTTCTGATATATATATACAGTAGAGCGTCGATTTTCCGAATCAATTGGGGACTGGGGTTGTCCGGATAACTGATATTTCGGATAACTGATTTACGTACAAAAAAATAGTTTAACGTATCCGATGTCTAAATTTTTCTCCGTTGCGTGTCGCTTCGCGTTGAATTTTCGTCGATGTTAAGCCTAACAAAGACTATTGTATCGTTAAAAATTANTTTTCTTGTTTTATTTTTTTTATGTCTTCTAATGGAATGGAGTCCATTTTTTTCTTTTAAATCGTTATTTTTTCTTCATTTCATGGAGGCCGGACTTCATCAAGTACGGATCTTGCTGCGGAGTCGAAATCAAAGATGTCCCAAGTCCAGGGCGTGATGGAGAGCAGCTAAATCGGAATGACCACTGATGCGCCAAAATGGAAAGTTCAGCTAAGTAAATATGCAAAAAAAAAATATATATATATATATTAAATAATTTCTATATTTTATTGAATTTATAATGAGACTTTACTCGATAGAATACTAAGAAAGAAATTACTTTAATAAATAAATGTATGCACGAAGAATATGACGTGATAAGAAGGTCACGTGTTGTACTCAAACAAAATTGCACTCTATCAAAAAAAAATGATTGGCATGCTCGACCACAAGAATAATTACTCCATTAAATTTACATAAGAACTTATTGTATAACGCGCTGTTTTCTGTAATTCATTTGCATCGTTTTGTATTCACTTTTGCTCGATGTCGTGAAGGAATTTTATCGTTTAGAACATCGTCAGAGTAGATTTGTCTGTGGAAATTTTCATTGGCATCGCGCAAGACAAAAAAGTAATGAGCTTATATTATTAAAAAACAAAAAAATAAAATGACGAGGAATACAATAACAATCACTAATTACCGGGTCGTGCAATAGTAAAACCAGTTTTCTGTTCTCTTGTTGACTTGTAGAGAGAGAGATTTATAGCTTAAATTGCTTAGAAATAAATCGAAATATTTATTTTGCACGGCTTAATTTGTTTATCTTGTTTTACAAATTAAACATTCGGGTATTATTTGGAGCGATACACGCCATGACATATCAGCGCGCGTCGTTTCGCGCGAAGATATTATAGTTGTTAAATTGTGTATCTCTTGTTTTATTTCTTTTATTGTTTGTTTTGTTAAAATTATAAATACTTCGAATAACTTACGAGTTAATTAAATTTAAGATATATTATTGCGTAAACAAGAATTACACGTAATAGGTCTATATTCAGTTCGCGAAACGTCGCGTGGGTTCGCGAGCGCCGTCGCGTATAAATCACAATTTAACAATTAAAATTATATTATTTATTTAAAAGCGGATTTTTTTGATTAATTTGTATAATAGTTGAGTGGCGTGAATCTTATATTTCCATTATTTTTATACATTTTTAACTACTGTATAAATAATAATACGATAAAAAAATCTCTCTCTGTTCATCAGTGTTCTTCAATCTTTCCTTTGAAATTACCCCTAAAATATCTTCGATTTTTTAAACTATACCTTATAAAATTTAAAGAATAACACACTTTACATAAGTATGATTCAATCTCTCCTTATGAAATTATTAATTCCACAACAATTATTTAATGTACAGTACAATCTTTTCTCATTGTATCAAATTTCTCTCACCTTCTTCCATATAATATAGAAATAAATTGTAAAATGAATGCATTATCTTTATTTGAAATTTTGAACGAGATTCGTTAATCTCTAAAGAACATTAATTTTTAATGATTTGGAAATAATTAAATCATTAAATTCACAAAAGCGAAAATATTTTGTACCTTTAATGGTATAATTAAGCTATTTTGATGAATATTTGATAAATTCTTCAATATATCTTTATCATTATGTCCGTATACGTTTTAGAAAAACATGAAATGACAGAAATAATGCTTGAAATGCAAATTAAAAGGAAATGATTTCTCTAATTTCATATAATTTACTCGTATTTCTATCTTAAGTAATAAAATAATATAATTGTAAGGAAAATATAGTAAACATTAAATATTCCTCGTAGAATTTTACATTATTATCTTCTAACAAATCTTTCAAACATATTTCTTATTCTTATTTGTGTTAACTTAAAATTTCAAAAGAAGCTTCATCTTTCTAAGTATATATATAGTAAAACCTGTCTAAAACGGAACGTGTTCAAAACGGAAACCTGTCAAATGGGAAAAATATTTGATACCGTGTGATTTCGATTTACGCAGGTTTTACTCTATATGAAATTTTGTGCTTTAAATTTTATTTAGGGGAGATCGGGGCAAGATCGGCATGTTAAGCTTTACTTAAATTTTGTGTAATAAATACTGCTGTAAACTGAAAAAAAAGCTTTGCATATTGTCTATTGGAATGTTACCTTACTATAGAACTGGTTAAAATCAGTTTGGAAATAAAAATAATTAAAATAATTACAACTTTACAAGAAGAGAGAAATTGACGAAGTTGCCCCGGGTATAGGGGCAAGATCGGCAACTTCTCTCTTTTTGTAAAGTTGTAATTATTTTAATTATTTTTATTAAAGTTGCCCCTGGTATAGGGGCAACAGTAATGGGGCAAGATAGGCACGTATATAAAATTATGTTATTAACAATGTATAAGTTGGAATTCACTATTAAAACAAAGAAATACAAATCCAACACCCATTTAATATTATTACAACGAAATGCAAGTTCAAAGACATATATACATGAATAACAAATGCAAACATGTTTTCATTTATCATCTGTTTGATTTTTATCCTTTGCTTCTAATGTGGCTTTATGTTGCCGATCTTACCCCGCTAGTCATGATTTCGAAACATTAAGTACAACCCTGAGAACAGAATGCCAAGCCACGATCTGGCCACGTGAATAAGTTGAAGTTACATCCTTCTAACAGGAAAAGTAACTTTCGTTATCATGGAATTATAACAAAACCTGCCAATTCAATATAAATGGAAAAAAAATATTATATGGAATTGAACGAAAATGAAAATTTGCTTGATAATTCAACTACGCTTGTTGGAGAACAATAAAAACACTACACTCAACAAGCCACCAATAAAACTCAACTGCCTAACCTATAACCAAAGTCTCCTTTTAATTTGTTTTTTAAAAAAAGCGCTTGACAAACTTGCCCCGCATGCCGAAGTTGCCCCGATCTCCCCTATAGTCTTCTTTCGAGTGATATTAGCAATTACAAAATGATATGTATTATACGCATAATAGCATGTGTGTCTCCTCTTGCTTTCCACAAATATTTAAAATTTAATATGTATTTAGTTCTTCAACAGTATAATTTAATCATCATAGTTATTGAAACTGACCAAGTCAGGTAATTTCTTGTTTTAGTGCCCACCAATAGCCAGCGGGATATAAAACCACCGAATACTGGTAGTTGCCACGAGTTCTTGTTCCATCAATGGGTTGACCATGTGGAATTTTTCGGGTTTTCTAACATCTAAACAAGAGTCGGTTTCCCATACAAAATCTTCTCGAGAGGCACCCTGCTTGGTAGATTGTCTACATATAAAGAAAACATTCACATCTTGAAAAGGATTGCATTAAATTCATCTTTAATTCAATGCAATCTTTTCCAAGATGTGAATATTTGGAAACGGTTCTTTCAGTCTAGTATAAATGGTTAATACGATTCATAAAGTTTCTCTGTTTACAAAATCTTTATACTTCCTGTATTAAATCACGTGTCTGGAAGATAAATGTACGCACTTGAATCATCTTGAATGTTGATAACGTGTTCCATTAACATTTTTGAGTATTTTTCAATCAATATTAACGCAGTTTAGTCACGCATTTTATCACCTTTAGACTGATTAAGGAGAGTGCGTAAACAGATATGTTAGAAAGCATAGCGTGCGCTGATACAAACTGTACAGAAATGTCTGCAATGTTCAGATGCATGCAGCTTTTCGAAGGTTACGGAAATAGTCTGGTAATCTGGCACCACTCTAATCGTTTAGATGCCGGATTAACTTCTACTGCTTGTGATATTTACACATACTTACAATATATACAGGATACCTGCATTGAGATTGGCAGATTTTAAATCGCTGCCAAAATTTAGTGCATACATATAAACGTATTTAATGCATTGCATGAGAAACAGCAACCATGTAAGTTTTCCTTAGAATTAATTGAGGCATGCGGAGTAATTAGTTGTGAAGTGCAATTGCGATTGTGAAAATGGCATCCGGCTCAAGAGAAAGCGCAGATTGTGTGAAGGTGCTCTGAGACAAATTCCATTGTACAAGTACATCGAAACTTGTGTTTGGAAAGGATCCTTCATCACGAAACACCATTAAAGCGTGTTCCTGTCCACGGGAAGTATGTTGAAGGTGGAAAACTCCGATTATCTGACGAAGATGTGGAAGTGGTCAGGGGGCAACAAAGTCCACGGAAGTCCATTTGTCAGGCAGCTAGGCAGCTTGAAATTCTTCGCTCAACTGTTTCAGATATTACAGAAGAAATAACAGGAAATTGAATATAGTTTAGATATTCTCCGTGCAACAGGAGGAGCACGGGGAGATTTTATAATTTTGTGTAGAAACGAGTAAAGATAGAACTATAACCATTTTTTGCAACGAAACTTGGTGAGTTCGAATTTAAAATGTTTTGATAGTCGTTTATAAACAAGCATCGTCGAGTAATATGAATATTATCCTGAAAAGTAAACCTTTTGTATTATTGAAATGTATGTTTGCATGGATTTACAATGAATTAATTTCATTATGATCTTATGAATGCGTTCTGCCAGAGATACGGATTTAATTCCATTGAAGTAAGTAGTATCTTCAGCGTAATTAGAAATTTTATTAGTAATAATAATTATCGTTTCGAAGATTATGTTCACAAGATATATAAAATCTATTTATATATCTTGTGAACATAATGAAAATGAGATAACTTTCATTGATTTATAATTGTGACAAGGTTTATTTCGGAAAGACATGAAAAAGATTTTCTCGTGTAAAGACAGATGATATCACATGTCAGAAAAACTTTTCCCAGCTTTTCAGTGGGGATGGCGAACAAATTGTCAATTGTCAGAATTGTCCTAATCAATACAACTATCAGATGTGTTAAATTAAAGTTGACAATTGCAATCTTCCATTTACGATTGCTGAAGTTGATATTTTTATTTTTGGGTGATACAGATCTTTCGAGTGTTGAGAACGAAGAAAAAACTAATGTTTCGTGTGACTTCTTTTATACTCACAATCTCAAAAGATGGTAGTTAACAAAACTAACAAAAACTGTGTAAGATATTCTTGTATTTGATAACGTCTTCAGTTACTTAACTGTAGTTTATTTAACATTTATTCTGGTTATTGCTAGCTTCTATATGACTAACGTAATTATGATAGATTTTAAAGGAGTTTACTCTATTGAATAATAATTTAATAATAGGAAAATGTATAGTTATAATTATTTCATTTTATGTTTTTAGTAGAAATTATGTTTGTTTCCTTTAATTGATTTAATCAAATTTCAAAATATAAACTATATATTTTTAGTAATAGGCACACCCCTTCCTTTAGGTAAATCCCTTTAGGGGCGAGAAAGACTTTTCTCGAAAATCATTTTTATTGTTGTCCAGACAATTGCGTAGTGAGGTATTTCCCTATCGCCAATAAGGAATTGGACTCTAATTCTATCCGAATTTTCATGTTTAAATCACGGTTCTTTCCTCGTTTTTCACGAACAAAAGCCAATTTTACTGTAGATTTGACTCACCCTTAATGGGAGTAATTGATGGCTGCCTCCATAGTCTTTATATGCTCTAGTACCATTTATTTAAAAACAAAAAAGACAAACTAATTTTAATTTCTCGAATAATTTGCTACATATTTTAATTTTCATCTAGCGAACGACTGTAGGGCATTCAGTAGCGGGTGTAATCTAATGACATTTTGGACTCTTCGTGATTGTTTCTAGACTGGAGCATCATTTCTCGTCCCTCATCAATGTCACTTAAAGACAGCGTGGTATTTCTTTGCCAATTTTAGTCGAAATTTTACAGTATATTGTATTCACTTTTACAGAAAGAGTTATTTTTATTTTTATCATAAAATATTTAATAGACGTACAACTTTATAAGTTAACACAAATTGCACTGAAAGGATGTGAGAGCATTCACTTGTTGGAATATCAAATAAACCTGAAGGCAAATAATATTGTCAAAATTCATTTACAGATAAGCAATAAATGTTTATTCCCAAGAAAGTTATGATTATTAACACTATAAAGAGTAAATTCTTATTATTATTATTATATAAAATAACCATCTTTTGCCGCTATATTATATAAAATCTTAAGAATATCAAATTTAAGATTTCTTATAATTTATTTTGCATTAAATATTAAATAAATTCAGAACTATTTAATTTATAAACGATTAATTCGATCGAAAATAACAAATTCTTAATTATAATTTTAATTATTTGTATTTATCTTATGAATTACTATATTATTTATACATGAAAATATATTATTAATTAATGTCAGAGGGCTTTTATATAAAATACAGAAGTTATTAAAATGTCTAAACTTATTTGGAACTTATAATAAAAAATAAATAAACTTCAACTTTTAATGTAATATATAACAATGTTCTTTCTTAAGCTATTTCCACCTCTTAGGCATTAAAAAGGCCTTTTTTTATGCTTATTCAGTGGCCAGGCATACTTCAAATAAGGTCAACGAGTGATTACTGATCAGGGATGATTCTTGAAATTAATTCCCACGAAACTTTTGATCCGTACTCGAACCCGGATTCGGATTCTGATATCTTCAACGCATCCGATTGTTAAAAAAAATATGTAAATAAATAAATTAAATAATTAATAAAATATGTAGAATCATTAATATTAGTAAATTATAACGAGAACATTTATAAGTGGATATATAAATCATTATGAACTTATATTTCCTTAAAATTCTGTACAATTCGTCCGACTCCAATTCATGATGGCGGATGCATGGTTTAACATCAGACCTATAAGTGTGCTGTTCTATATTTAAATAACCTTGCTTCACTCATGCAAGTATCTTATTATGGCTCGGGCACACCCGTATTGGACAAATTTGAGACCGGTTTTATAATTCATGTGTATTGTATCTTGAGAGAAAGAAAAAAACAAAACAATTCTATCATATGGTGTGATACTCTTCTACATTAATCATAATAAAAATATAATAAACAAACACGAAAATTGTTTGAATTTTTGTATTATTTGTCTTATTCACGAAGAAATATTGTTAAGTATTTTAACCGCTGCCATTTTGTTTCATAATGCTGAGGGAATACGGAATTAATTTTCAGATGATTAAGAATGAATGATAAATAAATACTTTATGTAGAAAAACAAAGTAATTATATTGTTAAATAATGAACTGCTCCCTCGAGATTCTCATTGTGTAAAGGCGACTAGACTCGGTTGAAGACACTACGAATGCACCCGTTGATCGTCAGATGAACAGGATACTGGAAAGACTTCCTGTCTGCTCCATGACGATGGGTCTTTCAGGCTTTAATACTGGTTGACTTCCTCATACAATCTACAATTTAAAAATGATGAACAATATTTTTCAATAGTTCTTTTAGGATTTAATACTTCTAGTAAAGTGGGATTTCAGTATGTCAACGATAGAATTGGATAAAATCAAGATACAAAACTTTTAAAAGTTTTTCAGTCTAAGAACATTGAGAGATTTTATTTATGAATTGAAGTAGGACTTATCCATCATGGATTTAGCTAGGATTTAACTAGGATTTACTCATCATGGATTTATCTAGGCCCTTAAAAGGGCAGCTGGATGGTGATGGACATAAGTATAACACGAACGTGTCAAGTCACCCATTGAAAAATTCCAATCCGGATTCGAAACAATTCTCTCAGAGCAGTAAGTTGACATCTTTTTACTGCTTTGAGACGTATGAATTTACATTCAAGAAAGAAAAATAATCTATATTTTGTTTAAAATGTAATATTATGTAAATTTTAGAGCAATATTTCAATATCTTGAATTGCAACTTCAGTTGTTTTCTTTCTTCCTTCCATTGTAAAATGAAAGAAAGTCGCATTTTATAAGAAATTTTAAAATTATTATAAAAGCACTTTCTTTTGAAAACATTTCCAAGAAATAACTGAATTATTTTTTTTTTGTTTTAAATATTAAAAAAAAAAAAAAAATAGAAAAACCGATAATAGTCATTTGCACTTTTCCATTACTTTTTCAGATGGATTTTACAAAAGAAAAACTAATTTAATTTTCAAAGTTTTAGACTTAAATATGGATATTAAATATAACTTTTTTTGTTGCATCGATTTCTAAGATGGAAATTTCTTGTATTCAATTATAGAATTTTCTCAAATAATTCCCAAAGAATAATTTTTACTAGTCATCCCCCGGCGTCATATTTAAAGAATTTTTCTCGGATTTTCAGATATTTAGGTTAATGATATTGTTCGGTTTTTATTCGGCTATTGTTTATAAGAATTGAATTTTTATCTTATTTATTTTTTTTTTAAACAGGAAACAGGTTAAGAACTGTAATTTCAAATGAACATTGTTTTTCTTTCTAATTACTTATAGTACTGTACTTATATTTAGAATTTTTAAGATCTTGTCTACAAAGCTTCATTTTCTTCGACGATTTTCAATATATTTTTATTCGAAAATATGATATTAATCTGTTACATTATTTATTTTCTTTCGTAATTTATATGAATTAGTTAATTTAGAATTTTAAATGTTCTCCATTTTTTTTTCTAAGGGCGGATATAACCCGTAATGGGGTCAGGTAGCATGAATGATGAGAAACGAACCCTGACCGTATTACCATGAGTTCTATTGAAAAATTTATGATTCATGCCAATGCTAGAATGATGATTAAAGTTCATAAGTGAAAATTAATCCGAATAAAATTTATGTCAATGAGTCGTAATAAATGAATTTTTAATTGTAAAAATTCATTTCTTACGACTTATTAACTTAGTTAAGCATAATTTAATTTTAGAATTAAATTAAGAACGTAACTGTCAAAACGTAAAATTAATAAAATATTTAAAAAAAACTTAATTCAATAAGTCGCCATTATATGTAAGTAGATTATTCTATAAGCGTTGACATCAGCTCATTTTAATTTGATTTGTTCGCTTCAAAAGTATATTAAATGCAATAAATAGTTATTTAAATTGTCTTAATATGAAATTGCGCATGATTAAACCACAAATTTATTTTCTTTATTTCGTTAATTTAATCAAATTCCCTAAGGGGAGGAAAAAGAAACGAAGAAGGATACAAGGAGCGAAAATCGAATCTGGATTCTGTCAGTTGAAGCACGATACGCTTTCATGTTACAATTTCAGGGACTTGCAGATTTTTTTAACGTAAAATAAATTGCCAAAGATGAAAAAATTAATTTCTTAAATACTAATATTACGTTTATTTACGAATTTATTTGAATGCTTATTATTAATTTCAATTAGTTATTGTAGTTTGCGCCCACCAGTATGCAAGTAGATAAAAACCACAGAACACCGGTCGTGGGTTCGCTTCTCGCCAACTTGGTGGAGTTTTCTGGATTTTCTTCACGTTATTAACACTTAAATAAGGGCCAGTTTCCCATAAAAGACCTCCCAGGAGGCATTATATAATCTCTTAGGCAGATTGCCCATGTGTCGAGTTGCCGTACACGAATAAAACTAAACCAATTACTGTATAGTTATGCAAAGTTAAATTAACTATTTACCATTTATTACGCCGTTTATTATTTTGCAGATACGGCATACATGATGTATGTATAGTTGTAGGATATTACCATACATTTTTCAAAATAATAATCGTGTAATGCGTTAAAACGAATGAAAATAATAAAAAAGTGCGGACGAATTCTTTCAAAATTTAATGCCAGAAAAATGTAAAAGTTAAAAAAAAAAGCTTCGAAATATAAAAAAAAACACGATTCATTTTGTATGGTACTTTATGAAAAAATCCGTACTGTCACGTAATTTTTATTTTTGTTTTCATTTTTCTATTATTTCATAAAACAATAGTTTTATCTTAATATAGTAATTTTCTTACTACAAAATCATTTGTTCATACTAACGTGGTTGTTTGAAATTGATTTTTATACTCACGTAAACACTTAGAAAAAAAACAATTATGTATTATACGTGTATAAACGTGTAGCGACGTGTACGTGCATGTACATAAAAAAATCAGTATGCCTTATACGTAAATATACATATTATAAATACAGTAAAACCCGTTCAAAACGGAAAAATATTCTGTAGCGTATAATTCAGGTTTTACTGTATATACAGGCGTGTACACAAGCGTAAACAACGAACAGATATTAGAGAAATCAACATAAACACTTAATAAGAATCAATTGATGACCGCTTCTAAATAACAAACTGCTAACATGTATGGCACATTTCGTTTCATATGAAACGGATTATACCATTGGTTTGCTTAGCTGATTGTCACTTTGAAATGTCCAATAATATACGAAAATTATAACGAATCAAACGAAACACATTATTCAGTATAAAATAATAATAATAATAATAATAATAATAATAAATTATATATATCAACAATATTATTTCTTTTGATGTATTTTTTTAAATTAAATTTAATTCCTTATGAAACGTGTTTAAATACATAACATTGTAATATTTAAATGTAATTATTTAGATATAGGAAAAATCCTCTATTTTTATATTTATAAACATAAATAAAAAGAACCTCTAATTAAGCAGAGGTTTTGTTCTCCAAGGACTTCCAGAAGGAAAATTATACATTAAATTATAAGGAAACATTAAAATGTATTAGAATAAACATTTAAGAAACGATAAAAATTGTTTTTATAGTTTTACAGACGATTGCTGTTGGATAAAATAGTCTTTATTACAGTTTAAATTGCTCGAAATAATTTTTGCGGAAACATCTGCCGACTTTTTATCAAAATAAAATACATCTGTAATCATAAATCTTGCTAATTTGTATATATATATATATATATTTTTTTTTTTAAATTTAGTTTTGAAAATTGTAGTTTTATACTATTGTTTTACATGTTTAGTTTATCGTAAAATCTAACTGAAAGTGTTTATTTTTATTAAAAATAAATAAATAAATAAATAAAAGGATAAATCTTTAAAATATAATGTAAAAAATAAAGTAATGAAGTAAAGATGAAAAAATATTTAAAAAAATAAAATTTCTGTCTGTCACGCTTTATGTTGGGTTACAAATTATGAGAAATGAAGACCCGAAATGTATGTTATCGTATGAGTAAATGGTTTTTAAGTATTACGTTGCTCATTAGGAATGCTGAATAAACGTCTGTTATTATGTCACAATACAAAAATAGAAGATTTCATAAAGAGAAAGTTGATATTCTTCATTTTTTTTTTCCTTTTTCTTTTAAATTTCTCGAATGTTTCTTCATATAATTTTTTTAATAATTAAAAGGAAGAATTTCGTATTAAAATATAGCATATTATATATATATTTTTTCCTTCGTTGTGCATACCCTATATTATAGGAAGAGAAGTATTACTCGAGATATAAATGGATGTCAAAACTTTGATTGATTGATACATATTTTGAGATTATTTGAATATGAATGTTTTATCGATTTGTTGTGTGTTTATCTGTCCATCTACAGTAGCTAAGAACAGTTTCGAAAATAAAAAATAAAATAAAATACACTTAATTGTGTTTACCTTCTATCAATTTCGGTGTACAGTACTTTGCTATGTCTATTTACGGTAGATATCATGACGTATTTTGACAAACTTGTGTAATAATCGTGTAATATCTCTTCTCTCTTAATTTAATTTATATGATCAATTTTATTCAGTGTAGTTTTTATTATTATACATTTTTATCTTAATATGGCATTCGTTACTCCTGAAAGTCTGTTGTTCAATGCGTTACAAATTCGATTTTATATAATACTATATTATGATTTATATTCGAAAATTTGAACTTTTAATAAGAAATAACGTTAAAAATAATTTGCTATTTGTTTTTAAATATTTGATTAAAAAATTCTCAAAAGATATGACACAAGATATGAATATTTACAGTATCTCTTTATTATACATCAATTAATTAACTAAAACACATTAACAAACTGACAATTTGCATATTTTATATTAGAATAAATTATTCTATCGATCTTATATTATCAAGAAAGATTTCTAGGATGCTTCAATATTTTCTAAACATCTGTTAATTAACGTCAAGGAAGTTTTCTTTAACAAGTCCTTGACAATTTGAGTAGCGTTATAGCTTGGCACATCAAACTTTCGTAAATTTGACATTAATCTCATCACAATTAAGTAAAAATTAAATTTATAATGAAGTTAGATTATGATAAAGAATCAAATTCTTTAAAATAATTTTTAATTTAGTTTATAAATTTAACTATTTACATATTTATTAAGTTTATCTTTATTCTTTCTTACGTTTTACTACGTTCAATCCCCCTTAACAATGTACTGTCACAGGCTCTATACAGAAGGGACGAAGAAGGGAAGAAAAAAAGGAGAAAGAGAGAGAGGAGGGGGAAAATGGAGAGTAGAATTTATCCTATAAATTTCCTTTAGAGGACGAATTATCTAACAGAATTTAACTTCAGTCATTTAATATAAAATCTATCTGATTGAATCGTTAATAAACTGTTATCGAATGAATTACTGTATTTAGAGTGTCAATAAATATGATAAACAAAACTGGAGCAATTCTATTTACAATGAGAGAGTTCATTGATTTCAATTGTAAGAGAGGAATTGTCTTGAGCAAAGAATTCTATCGATAATATTTACAGATTAGTCTCCCTCGAGAGTTACTAAAATGGATTCATTTGTTCCAGTGTTTAGCCGTTTTATTGCTTTATTTTGGGATATAAAGTGTTTTAAAAATAACTTCCGACTTTAAGAATTGTTTAAAAATAGATTTATATATATATATATATA
>NW_019384569.1:552723-556414 GCF_000671375.1 Centruroides sculpturatus | reverse complement strand
ATATTTCAATTTTATAATAATTTAATATATATATAACTTGAAATTTAAACTTTTTACATATTTTAAATCACTCGGAATACATAAAATAAAAATTTTTAAAATCGGATATTAGTTTTGAAATATCCTGTATCAGTATATAGTAGATTTATTGCCTATAAGGTATATATTTTTATTGCTTTTATTGCTGCGTAACTAATATTAAATTAGCAATAGATTTCAGTATATTGAAAAATATACAAGAAAGCAATACTTTACAATACGTGAGCCGTTCACAGCCCGTCACATCTAAGTGATAAATCTGTAAGTGTAAGTGTAAAATCTAAGTGACTCGTACAACATGGAATTCATATAAAATGGAATTATCAACAGTTTTATAGGGGGGGTCGACTGTACTGTAGCTCTAATTACTACGAAAAAAAAGGATGATAAAATGAAGACGTAGAAGTTAGATTAATTAATTTTCTTATATTAGTTTGAATTATCTTGTATTTTATATCTATTTTTTATTAATGTAATTAAACGCGTGCTATAATTTCCAACCACTTCCCGTTTTGTGAATTGTCATAATTTAAAAATGGGTCATAGAACTATGTCAATAAATTGTAAAATTACAATAGAATATAACAAACTTTCCTAAACGCTAATTATTTAATTGATCAAGTAATCAAATACGATAAAAGACTGTAATGAGTCAAAGTTCGACGTGCGATAAAAATGAATTTATAAATAAAAACACGAAAATTTTCGACAAAAAAAAATAATAAAATAATTAATAATTCAGGATAAGATTATCTTAAATGCTCTCGAATTTGATTGTAAATATTTATTTAAAAAGTACTTTTTTAAAAAATAAATTTTATTTAATTAATAATTAATAATTTTATTTCTAACCACCAGGGGACGCTTTTATGCCTTTGTATTTTGCAGCGTGGAATCGACGTCTCTACTAATATATTACTGTAATACTTTTGCAGTAAAATATTGAAAAAAAAAACGTCTTCACGCTTTTGGAGCTTCGAAAATAAAATTTTCTTACAGGATAATTTTTTTTCTTTCATGATCACACTACGAGACATTCATGAGCTTACAGAGGAGAATGTTCTGTTTAGGGATTGCTTTCGAGGAAACGCATTTTTTTTTTTTTTCTTTCTTTTTTGGAACGAAATTCCACGTGAATTATCCACGAAGTACCTTAAATTCCACGTGAATTATTGCGTAAATAACTTTTGAAAGAAGCGCTCTTTTGACTTACTTTTTGGTATCAGTAACTCATCTCTCAAAGTCAAAACTACTATATCTGTTGTTAAAAATGAATTATGATCAGCGATGTCAAGTTATAACACTGTCCCGAAGAAATTGTTGAGTGGTTACTGATTTTTTTTATTTCCTTCTCTTTAAAGTTTAAAATATTCGATTAAAGTCTGAGGCAGTAGATATTATCAAATCGATGTTGTACCCCTCGAAACCTGGTTTAATCGTCTGTAAAATAGAATAGAAATGACACATTGTAGACAATTTTTAGCAATAAAAATAGTATTAGATTTACCAAAAGACTTTTTAAACATCTTTTCTGTCTATTTTTTACTACTTTTGATAAATTTTTTTCACTTTAATATTAGATTAAAAGTTATTAAAAGAAGAAAATTGATGGGTATTAAAAATAATAAATTAAAAAAAATTATTATTTCGTTTTCTAATTAAGTTAAAGCCATAACTGTTTTAAATTGAATTTTATCGGATTTTAATTTCAAAACATTTTAAGTAAATTATTTTATAACCTTACCTTATTCATAAGTACAGTTGACCCCCCCCTATAACACTGTTGATTATTTTGTTTTATATGAATTCCATGTTGTACGAGTCACTTAGATTTTACAAATATGTGAGCCATTCACAGTCTGGTGCACATATTTGTAAAATCTAAGTGACTCGTACAACATGGAATTCATATAAAACGGAATTATCAACAGTGTTATAGAGGGGTCGACTTGTAAATCCATTTGAAATATAAACTGTACTTTAATACATAATATTATAATATATTTTCACTCAAAATATGTGTAAAAGGCATAGTTATTGGTTCGGATTCTTAATTGTAATTTGAATATCCACAGAACTAAGTTAATTTTACTGTGTTTAATGCTGTTTAATTGAATTATAAAATATAATTTGTATTTTCTGCTTTTTTTATTGAACTTAAATGGATGATAAAGTCTCAAATGTTCGTATTCACAACCAAGAATCAATTAGAGTTCGAAGTTAATAATGTTCTAAATCCATAAGAAAAATGGGTTTAGATCCTGTTTACACACTAATACACTTTTAACCTCTAATTATCTGATTAATTTAAAATTAATTACAAGATTATAAGTCCATTTAGTATCGAATAAAGAGATTTTTCTCCATTGATTTTCTTAATGTTTTTTTCTACTTTTCTGGTTTTCTTGTTGGTTGTCGACATAATTGGAATAGACATTTATTATCAATATAAAAAAAATAAAAATAAAATAAAAGAATATTTAGGATATATTGTATTTAGATTCTTATAGGGAATTTGAAGAATAGCCTACAGAATTTAATATTAGAATAAATACGGAAATTGAACAGAATTCTCATAGAATAAATTTAATAAGAAAGAAAATTACTCATAGTTAATAGAGTAAAAGTGACAGAGTAAATAAAAAATATAATATAAATATAAATTCTTATTCAATAATTGAAGCCATACTTTTTAATAGAACAAATCGGGATGTTAATCTCTTTATTTTATATTGTTTCGACCAGTTGTGGGGTCAGACTTTGCTGCTAATGGATGAGATTGAAACCGATCACATAAAACTAATGCCACAAATAGCAAAATCAACCGACCATTTCCTTTTATATTGCCTTAAAAATTTGCTGAGAATAGCTCGAATCAGATAAACAATGGAAGGAGAAAACAGTATGGAAAAAAATTGTTAAGAATGGCGACTTGTCAAAGTATAGTCTATAAAAAAATAACATTGTATTTTGTAACAAAGATAGAAAAAAATCGTTAAATTTTCTTTTAAAAAATATACGTTATTTCATTTATAACCAGACACTTGATTCGCTTATTTTTTTAGGTCCCAGTGTTTTAAAAACAAAAATATATTAATAATATTGTATTGTGTGTGTGTGTTTTTTTTAAATTAATAGAAAGTAAATTTTTTCATAATAAATAAGAAACGAATAATTTGTAACAGATATTTTGAGGCCTTTGTAAATGATTCTGCAACTTCTTATGATAAGGCCTGCTGCCAGAGCCGTTTGTATAAGCTAAACAAGCTGAAGCTTAGGGCCTCACGTTACAAGGGGCCTCTTTAGCTTCTCAGAGAGTTTATATATAGGTCTATATTACCTATTATTATTTGGTAAGGAGGACGAGCCTCTTGTATGTCGTAGCGCAGGGCCACAAGTTTAAATGTCTCTGTCTGCTGCTAACCTTTACAAGAACTTTTTTTTGCATAAATTCTCTTTAAATAATATATTAAAAAATAACATTTATTAATTAATTTATTAAAAATTAATAAGATAACAATAGTAAATATTTGATATTATATTAATTATTCAGATCTCGACATATTTAATAATGCATAATTTAATTACAAAGACAGACATAAAAATAAAAATTTAGATAATTAAATTAAATTTTACTTTTTATTTATTAATA
>NW_019384569.1:533292-546872 GCF_000671375.1 Centruroides sculpturatus | reverse complement strand
ATTAGGGAGTGTTTCGGTTCTTTTTGGAAAAGTGCTCTTATGACGTAAGGATGACGTCATTTCTGAGTTTATTCATTGTTAAAGTGGAATAGTGAGGTCAAATTGTGGTAGTAACGCGTGTTAATCACGATAGCGTTTAGTCTGTGAATGAAATTTATATACAACAACTGTCCTGATTTAATTATGATGTATTGGTTAAGCAATCAGAAGCGAGTTTCGGAGATTGGAAAATGTCGAGTGTACTAATTTCGTCACCAGATGGCGGAAGTGGTTCGAGATGAAAGAGTGCTTCAAACTACAGATTGGAAACGGCGGAGTCACGCAACATCTGCCACGCGGATTTCTTTTATCTTTAATATCAGCGTTTGTATCGAAGTAAAACTTATAAACTTCTTATACATAACGGCTGAAGATTTTTATATAATTAACATAAACCGCCTTACAATATTTGGCGGACGTAGAAGCCATCCAACGACTAAAAATCTGACTGGACGCGCGGCGGCGGCGCCGGCGCCATATAAATCGAATTAAACTACTATAAACGACTATTTAAACGACATTTTCCGGATAATAAGCGAAACATAATTCGAGAAATTGACGCCCGCGAAAATTGTTTAAACGACTTTTAAACACCGGAAAAGACCGGAAGGAGTCCTTTTGTCGCGCGCTACTCGATGGGCGGTGATTGGGCGCTTCCGGTCGACACTAAACCTATGACAGCGCCTCTGTCGACAAGAAAAGTAAAGTTTTTCATTCCGCGAAGTTGCGCGTGAGCTCGCCGATATACAAGACATTGGCGCCGACTGTTTATTGGCGCGATCGTTATTTATTTACGTGAAAATCGTCAAAGTTATCGTCCGAAAGGTAATCATTTTGATCGTTTCGGATGCCATCCGATCCTTCGACCAGTACCGGTTGGTGCTAGGCCTACTCTATAGCGTTTCCACCCCTCGGCGTGGGTTTAACCGCAACCAAAAAAGGGTGTCGACATTGGGTTATGTCCCCACCTTAATAAGGTCCCCGGTCCTTCGGGGCCTTGAATAAAGTCGCCTACGTCGAGGAAGTCGCACACATCGACGAGCTCCACGGCTTAAAAAATACGATGAATTCATCGGAGTGGAATAAGATTACCATGATGATGAACAATCATCTTTCGAACGAAAATAATATCAATCATAACGAAGATCGCCTCAACGACCCTAGTTTACATCAATACGAATCGACCCTTTACAAATTTAAAGGTAAAAAAAACTTTCTCTCTTTACTCCGGTTCGTTGACTGTTTATGTATTATATACACATCTGTATATCTACTGCACCTTTTAATATTCTATAACCTGTTAATCCGTCCATCCTATTTACTTTCGTCATTGCCATATGGTCCCGTCTTCACTATTAATGGATTAAATATTATCTTTTGTTTACAGCTGTCTTACATTTTTTTAACAACTTTCTTTGCTTTAGATAACTTCAGTATATTTATAATGTAGTTGGTTATTATCTATGTTTTTCGACTTAAATAATGAAATTTTAATGCTTTCCCTTTATATATTTTAAAGAAATTTTTAATATAAATTATATTTTTAACTTTAATTTTAACTCAAGCATTTTCAATTTATATCCTTAATTAATTAATTAATTTTTTTTTAAAGTTTACATAGTATAATCTATGTGAAAAAACTCTTTATTTTAGATAATTTTTAGTATCTTAACACAATACATTTTCACTCAAACAAATTTAATAGATTAATACATTTAAAAAAATCAATGTTTTTAGGCATATTTAATGCATCTTTTAGTCAAATCTTTCAACTTTATGGCAAAAAATAAAAAAAAACACTCAAGAAATAAGATGTAATTGTTATAAAAATCTATTTTAAAAAAATTCCACACATTTTTTCATGTTGATAAATTTTAGTATCAATAATAATCGCAGTTTAAGATTGTTTCGAATTTTTTTTTTCCTTAGTTGATATACGTTGATTGATATATCAGCAACTTCTTTTATGGTTTTCTGAAGGACGTGCATAGAATCGTGTAGGTGAGAGATATTTCGATTGTAACTTAATTACACGTATTTTGTACACCTGCTAATAACATAAATAATTTTAAAAATTCGGTTTAATAAGACGTTTGGTCATCTTGTTTTCCTCTTATAAACTAAGAAAATAAGAAAAGAAATGTTATAAATTATTAAAATTTTTACGTATTATTTTTTTTATTTTCGCAAGGTCGAAAACATCTGTAGGTTCCTATCACCTACACAAATTCACAGCGTATGTTTCCCTCCCTCCTTATTTTATTTATTTATTCGAATGTTAGTAAATTATTATCACAATCTGTAGAATTTTTATATTATTTACTTAACATTCGCTCCATTTTTAAATATTAAAATAGAGCATTATGCATTCGCAATACATAAAACGCCTATCCTACATACGAGATAATAAATGCAGATAGTAACCCATAACCTGGATATTCTTCGAGTAACGTTAATAAATATATAGTCTATAATAAATGTTTAAATATATATATATATATATATTATTAAGTATGTTACGGAAGATATCGACGATGAATCATTGAAAGATTAGTAATCATTGTCGAGTTTCTAACGACTTCCTTTAATTTATTCCAAATATAAAGGCACGGTTGTTTATGGAAAGTTGTGTAATAGAGAGTAATGTTAACTTCCTAGACCCTACATGGAATGCGAATAATTTTATGGCCTTACATGGTACAAAGAATCCGAAACTTCCTTCTTTCATCTTTACGATAATCTACCGTCTTAAATATGTCCCATTTAGATTTTAAAATGAGATTATTCTTTGTTGTAGGATAATCCTCGTCTTCTTCTGCTTTTGATACGAGTTATATTTTCGTGTTTAAAGTTTATATAAACGTTTTTCTTATAGAAATCTACAGAATGGTTTCTACACCATTTTACTCATCTCTCACTGAGATTAATGTTCTATTTACAAAATATCTTTGTAAATATATATATATATAGGCCTATATAATCTTTAGTTTTATAACTGTTATATATATTATCAAGTAAAATAAATTTTGTTAGCATGTTTATAATTGAGATAAGATGTATAATTAAAGTATATTTTGTTTTAGTTATTAATTAATTTAAAGTTCAACAATTCTACCCTTAAATTTAAGAGTTTTTATTTAATATATTATATAGAATTCTCCTTTAATTTTTGCTTATTTATTTATTCTATTTAATACCGTTTCCTAGAATGTTTACTCGTTTTCAACGAAGTGAAGCCATTTTTAATTATTTTGAATGTATTCTTATAACAGAAACTACAATTAAAACACCGTAGGAGCTTTAGATATTATATACAATGTTAAAGAATAATTCCCTATTTATATTTTCTTATTAATTTATAAAATATTTTCAGCGTAACATTCTATTTTAGGACAGTAACGAATGTTATTTTGTTGTATTACTCATACGGGTACATCATCATTATTTAGCATTTGTGGTTAACGTATTTGGACTGTGTACTTAACTGAATACCATACTTATGTTGGTATAAGGGAGACATTAAATAAAGTTAGAAAAACCCGTATAAATTATTTTAAAAAATAGTAAGAAAAACTACTAAAAATAAGTGTGATATGATACGAATTTCACGGTTTGTAGATTTTTCTTCTAAAGATAATCACGTACTGTATGTATACAGTACTGTACTTCCTAGTATCTCGATACAGTTTGTGTTGTGAAGGAAGGAATAATATTGTTAAATAAGATAATGATTTCTATCAATTTTAAAATGATAAATTAGTAAAAAAAAGAAGATATCAAACATTTTTCTGTAACGGGGATATGTTTAACTTCACGCAAAGTTTGCTATTGTTTAATTGAAAGTTCCTATATGCTGCGGGTCGTATCCGTGATTAATTATAATTAAAATCATTTTAAATCGCTATCTAATTATTTAAAATTATAAATTAAACAGTTATAAAAGTTTCTATTTGGTTAGAGTTAGTAGAAATAATTAAAATATTCGGTATATATTGTATAAACTTTTAGTACAGTATCATCGATCTGTAAATAATTCACTCCTGCTTTCAGCTCTTATCTGTTTGAGAGTTGCTGCCCCGAAGGCAAAGTACTCGGATTCTTTAAGTTTTACTTGTATTTTAAATCGAATATTTCGGTTTTGGAAAGATAATAGTGAATCATTTTATAATGTGGACATTTCTTTTTAAAATTACAGATGAACGTGACGCCATACAAAAGAAGACCTTCACTAAATGGGTCAATAAACATTTGAAGAAGGTAAGTGATCTTTTTCTTTTTTTTTTTTTATATCTCATTTAATATTAATTTAGTTCCTATAAATTTGCTGTTACTACATGATTGGCAGAATAAATGATGACGAGACATAACTTTGTATGTTATTGGATTATCTCATGCAAACACTAATCGTTTTTTTAAAATATATTTTTATACTGTATATAATTAGATTTAGTACTTGATCTTTTAGAGATATTTAGGGACATTTGACTTTAAAATTGATAAGATTTTATTTAAAAATTATATATTTAAGTGAAATTTGATTATATAATACCTTTAGATAATATTTATACAACAATTAAACACCAGCTTGAAAAATTATGCGTGTATCAAATATCTGTCCTACATTTTACACGTTAAACTCAAGCAGTGTTAAAATTTGTCACGTGAAGATTTTCACAATGATTCAAATGTCACGCTCACGGATACAAGTCGACCCCCCCTATAACACTGTTGATTATTCCGTTTTATATGAATTCCATGTTGTACGAGTCACTTAGATTTTACAAATACGTGTACCGGGCTGTGAACAGCTCGCATATTTGTAAAATCTAAGTGACTCATACAACATGGAATTCATATAAAACGGAATAATCAACAGTGTTATAGGGGGGTCGACTGGTACACGCTTTTAAAAAAACAAACACTAGAAAAATTTGTTTTAAAAACATTTTCTTACACAATTATTCAATAATAGAACCACGTTTTGAAATTCTGAATTTTAAGAACAATAAAAAGAAACATTTTTTTGTTTTTTAAGCGTTACGATGAAAGAGCATTTTGAAAAATTAACACGTCGTAAATTTTTTTAAGGTTGCACATCGTAGCGTGTTAAAAAAAATAAATAAAAAAACTCTTTCTTGGCTTCTTACTTTATTTAAATTTAAGATAAAGCACGAAAATGTTATTTTCTGAATAAATTTTTACTTGATTTCTCGAGGCGATGTGAACTATCTAAGAATATGACTACATAATTAAACTATGGCAAGAAAGGTACGTTCGATGCCTCCTCTGTATTTAAATATTTAAATCTATGACGTCGTTAACCTCTGCATGGGGTGGATAATATATGATTTTGGCATTAAATACAAGCTTAAAGCTAGATAATTCTTTAATGTTCTCATTTTTTTTTTAAATAAAGATCTTACAACATCCGAGTTACCATAAAGTTCTATTTTTTATGAAGTGATCGGTCGAGTGATTTATTTATTTATTTATTATTAATCTATTTTAAAAAAATTCCACACATTTTTTCATGTTGATAAATTTTAGTATCAATAATAATCGCAGTTTAAGATTGTTTCGAATTTTTTTTTTCCTTAGTTGATATACGTTGATTGATATATCAGCAACTTCTTTTATGGTTTTCTGAAGGACGTGCATAGAATCGTGTAGGTGAGAGATATTTCGATTGTAACTTAATTACACGTATTTTGTACACCTGCTAATAACATAAATAATTTTAAAAATTCGGTTTAATAAGACGTTTGGTCATCTTGTTTTCCTCTTATAAACTAAGAAAATAAGAAAAGAAATGTTATAAATTATTAAAATTTTTACGTATTATTTTTTTTATTTTCGCAAGGTCGAAAACATCTGTAGGTTCCTATCACCTACACAAATTCACAGCGTATGTTTCCCTCCCTCCTTATTTTATTTATTTATTCGAATGTTAGTAAATTATTATCACAATCTGTAGAATTTTTATATTATTTACTTAACATTCGCTCCATTTTTAAATATTAAAATAGAGCATTATGCATTCGCAATACATAAAACGCCTATCCTACATACGAGATAATAAATGCAGATAGTAACCCATAACCTGGATATTCTTCGAGTAACGTTAATAAATATATAGTCTATAATAAATGTTTAAATATATATATATATATATATATATATATTATTAAGTATGTTACGGAAGATATCGACGATGAATCATTGAAAGATTAGTAATCATTGTCGAGTTTCTAACGACTTCCTTTANTGCATATAGCATTCCTCGTATTTTTATGTGTATTATTGTTAGATGAAAGTGAAGGGCCTTTTATATGTTATAGCTTAGGGCCACAAGTCTGTCCAACCTGAAATATTTCAAGCAATATGAATTATATATGCATTAATGAGGTTTACACATATTCTAAATTTGAGTTTGACACTTTGAAAGTCATGTGATTCAGTGATAACAACGTCGTTTATAATACAAAATAGCATATTTAATAATTCACATATACCGAAGAGTTCTATGTTTAATATTTATGGAAAAGATTTGTTCACGAGTATAATGGCACTTCATGACTGTGGCACTATCTAAGAGTGCATTATATTTAAGTTTTATTGTATACAATTAAATACAGTACAGTTATATTATATATTTTTAAGTGATTACAATTGAAATTTTTCTGTAGTCTTAATCTGTTTCATGGAAACACTTATGCTAAAACAGATTTTTTAATGCAATATTTCATATTTCAGCTACGAAAATATGCACTTTTCTTGGTATTTACGAGGTAAAAAAGTAACTTTCTAACAAATTGATACTAATTAGAAAATAACAGTTTATATTATGTTAGGTTTAAAATATATATATATATTTTTTTTTCCGAACGGGTTTATTTAATAGATTTAAGGTAACCATTAACACCTGGTCATTTCACGAAAACTAGTCACGAGATCAGATGGTCGGGCCAACATCCCATCATTTTCTCATCTTCGAATGAAGATCGTATCGAATTAAACATGAGGCAATTTTTGATAAACAACGAAGGATGAAATGACAAATTATAAAAATAAAAAATAATTTTATGCGTTGAAATATAACTTACACTGCACATCGTAAAGATTAATTCGTTTTATTCCGTAAAAATCTTCGTGTGACGTTTTCAAGGCCGAAACGAACGAAAAATGTTACAGAAAATTTAAAAAAAAATTGACCTCTAAAACATAAAGATATGAAAGGATGAGAAAGGATGTCAAGATCAAGTGCATTGTTTCATTAAGACCTCGATTCTACCGACCCCGATTTTACGCACCATTTACTTCCGGTTTGGCGCTTTGTTACATTAATACTACTTAGGTGAAAGTCGAGTGCACTCCTCTTTACTTTCTTCATTTTTTTTTCTTCTCAGAATTTTCTTAGTAAAGCGAGTGAATATACGAAATTTTTATTTTATTCCTTGCCACAAATTCCAGTCATTTGACTTAACACCCTCCCCCTATTTTATATCAGAACAATTCTTCTCAATATATTAAACACGAGCTAAAAATTCGATTTTCTATCTCTGTGCGTGTTATACACGAAAATTCGATCAAACACTAAATATATAGTTTACCACTAAAAGCGCTCGGAATCATCATCATCCAACCATCTATTTTCATCAATACAAACAGATGGCCTCACGCTTGGTCAAACCCCTTTCAGTCGACATATGTTACACGATAGCCTAAGGCATTATGCCTTTTTTTTATAGCGAGTAAGCGCATTATACCTTGCTATAACGAGGTTTTAACCATCTGTTTTATATAGTTTATGTTACTCGAAAGACTTTTACATTCCATTTAGAAAAATTACTATTATTTTCCGTATTATTTATCAACTTAGTTCAGCAGAGTAATGTTTCGAATGTAATTAATTGTATCTTTGACAATTAATTATAATGGAGTGTCATAGAAAGTTTAGATACCAGCAGTGATTAATTAAGTATTATAACAATTGGCCTATCTCTGTAATAATTCAATTCAAATAATAATTTACTATACTATGTATGCATTTAGTCTATATAATACTTAATTATTATCAAAATAAAAATGCTTTTCGTCATATCAAGAACTGGATTAAGTCCTAAGAAGCCTTCTATTGTTCCAAATAATTCATTGTAAAAAAATATGAGGTTTTATTCTGTAGGCTGGTAGCATATAGAATCACGACATTACATTTAATGTTTATATTAATTTAAATCATAGAATTTTAAATAGATTCGAATCGAATTACAGTTTTATACGTCGTTTCAATATGTGTCATACGCTATGGAATGTATCGTGTCACATAAATATAATAAAATGACAATTTTGTTTTTATTCGCATCTAATTAAATATAATGAAAGAAAATGCTATTGATGCGTGTATATTTTCCAATGGTTTTTTAACTCTTATTATCTGGTGACGTTAATCAGGGTCGTGACCTCTCGACTAAGAAGCATTCATATAAATGTATATATTCACACTTATAATACATAAATCAATTTTATTTCCTGAATCCTTATTACAACTGTAATTACTTAATTAATTGTTGCTTTCACTTTCGAATTTATACTCATTTGACCTTTCATTTTCTGCTTTGTTTTTTGACCTAAATCATTTTTTATTATTTAGCATATTATTTTGTTAATTTTTCTGAATTTTTCGAGTTTTAATTTTTACTTATTTTACAGTTTAAAAAATGCTCTTGTCAATCATTACTTTCTACTTGATGTTAAAAGGAAATCACTCGTTTTAGGGAAAGAAGTAAAGGAAAAAAACAAAAGTTTAAATGACACAAAAAACAAAAAAAACGAGCCATTAAGAAAGGTACTTTGCGACTTACTTTCATCTCTTAATGCTAAAGTTCTGGAAGGTTTCGATGTAAGAGAATTGTTCTAATGAAGAAAAATTTCTCGAAAGATTAAAGAGAAAATCGAAACCAAAATGATTTCTAGGAAAGACATTACTTAACGAAAGGAAACGATCACTCGTCAGACTTAATTCATTTGGGATTACAACGGAAACTATTTTCAAAAGAAAGTAGACACTATTAATAAGAAATACTAAAAAAGAAAACCAGACACAACTCATTTCCTCACAGAATGAAATTGAAGCGAGTACTTTGACTCCTATGCTGGTCGCTCTATAAAAAGGAAATTAATAATAATAAAAAAACGATATTGTTTGCTTGTATTGAAACTGTATAAGATATGAAAAATAATTTCAGATTTATTATTTACAAACTGTTTTTTTCCCTCTCTCTCTCTCTCTGTAAATATATTGTTAAACGTAACACAACCAGAACAAAACACTTTATGAATACAGAAAAGTTTTTTATACAGAAGTTTATAATATAAAAATTGATTTTCCTTATGGCATTAGAATGCTTTTTCCATGCTATCGATGGTTTGGCCAGGCTCACAATACGAGTGGATTGAATGGGAGGGATGGGATTCGATGTATCCGGACCATTCCATCCATGGGTTTGAGTTCGGTCGATCCAAAATTATTGAATTTCCAGAATTGAAAAAAAAAAAAAATGCTTAAAACTATTGAGCTTATTATTTTGAGGGAAATCGAATTCGAACCTAAGCTCCTCCCCTCGAATTGACCATTAAAAATGTCCCACTCTAGTAACTTTAATGTCTTTTACATCCGACTATCAAAATGTTTTGTTACGCTTTATGGATTTATGTATTAAATTTAAAACTATAAGAATTATTTCATAAATAAAAATCTTGAAAATTTTGATTTTTTCAAGCTCTTTATATGGAAGAGAAAATAACTAAAATTCGTCAGTTATTAAATCTTTATAATAATAAGAAAAAATATACAAAGTGATGTACTAGAAGATTATCAAGAATAAAAATACAAACGAGTATTTTTATTATAAATATTTACAATCCTTGACATATATTGGTCTAAGCCCATAACACATTGCAACGAAGATATTTGAATAGATTTTACTGTTACGATTTAAAGTTCTGTTACTCAGCGCTATCCACATGCAACGATCGATTTAAAGATATCGAGCGGCGGGTGTTTTCAGTACACGTGTTTACCATTTTTAATAAATAAATAAAAAAATGTGGATTCAGAAAATTGTTCTTGGAAAGAGTGAAGAGATCAAACATTGTTTACCAGATTGTTAAGGTTGAAATTAGCGAAATTTACTCCACAGAAGCGATTTATTATATGATAATTCGGCAATGAATGTTACTAGTTTGAGTGTAACAATGTTACGATACTGGGGATGATTTTAAGCCAGTTCATGAATCACGAATACAGCTTAAGGCCTTATAACTTATTCTACGAGGATACAAAATAGGGCCTCATATATTTTACAATAAATTATTTGGAATAACAAAAGGCTTCTTAGGATTATAGAAAGTCTAAATCCAATTTCCGATGTGATGTTATTACGAATATAACTCAAATAATTATCATAATACTATTTGTGTTAAAGTAACAATAATTTATCAATGTTTTAGAAGATAAGCATTTGATTAGTTTACATTAAACTTCATTTATTTATAAGAAGAAACGTTAATAATATTCTATTATCAATTTTAATTTAAGCAAAAGGCAGCACTTTTATTTAATTATTTAATAAATTCGATAATACGCAAATTCAGATGAACAATAGAAAGTAAGATTTAACGATCAAAACAACTACTTCCTGCACATTTTAGTGTTTACACAGATGTTAACTCCTCCCATCGAGGGGAGAACATGTGATCGATGGGCGGAGCGGAGGAGGATTCCATCCTACTCGTTACACGTGATCGTCTCTCAACTTAGATGTATTTTTAATTAAAAATCTTTCCTCGTGTTAACTTTTTACTCAAACGTAAAATATAATTATTAAAAGATAGAACAAATGAAAAACATTTTGTATGTTCTAATAGTTGTTTTTTTTTATTTCTTTTCTGTGTTTTAATCTTACGAGATAACGTAAAATTTCCCGACACACAGGATTAGGGAGTGTTTCGGTTCTTTTTGGAAAAGTGCTCTTATGACGTAAGGATGACGTCATTTCTGAGTTTATTCATTGTTAAAGTGGAATAGTGAGGTCAAATTGTGGTAGTAACGCGTGTTAATCACGATAGCGTTTAGTCTGTGAATGAAATTTATATACAACAACTGTCCTGATTTAATTATGATGTATTGGTTAAGCAATCAGAAGCGAGTTTCGGAGATTGGAAAATGTCGAGTGTACTAATTTCGTCACCAGATGGCGGAAGTGGTTCGAGATGAAAGAGTGCTTCAAACTACAGATTGGAAACGGCGGAGTCACGCAACATCTGCCACGCGGATTTCTTTTATCTTTAATATCAGCGTTTGTATCGAAGTAAAACTTATAAACTTCTTATACATAACGGCTGAAGATTTTTATATAATTAACATAAACCGCCTTACAATATTTGGCGGACGTAGAAGCCATCCAACGACTAAAAATCTGACTGGACGCGCGGCGGCGGCGCCGGCGCCATATAAATCGAATTAAACTACTATAAACGACTGTTTAAACGACATTTTCCGGATAATAAGCGAAACATAATTCGAGAAATTGACGCCCGCGAAAATTGTTTAAACGACTTTTAAACACCGGAAAAGACCGGAAGGAGTCCTTTTGTCGCGCGCTACTCGATGGGCGGTGATTGGGCGCTTCCGGTCGACACTAAACCTATGACAGCGCCTCTGTCGACAAGAAAAGTAAAGTTTTTCATTCCGCGAAGTTGCGCGTGAGCTCGCCGATATACAAGACATTGGCGCCGACTGTTTATTGGCGCGATCGTTATTTATTTACGTGAAAATCGTCAAAGTTATCGTCCGAAAGGTAATCATTTTGATCGTTTCGGATGCCATCCGATCCTTCGACCAGTACCGGTTGGTGCTAGGCCTACTCTATAGCGTTTCCACCCCTCGGCGTGGGTTTAACCGCAACCAAAAAAGGGTGTCGACATTGGGTTATGTCCCCACCTTAATAAGGTCCCCGGTCCTTCGGGGCCTTGAATAAAGTCGCCTACGTCGAGGAAGTCGCACACATCGACGAGCTCCACGGCTTAAAAAATACGATGAATTCATCGGAGTGGAATAAGATTACCATGATGATGAACAATCATCTTTCGAACGAAAATAATATCAATCATAACGAAGATCGCCTCAACGACCCTAGTTTACATCAATACGAATCGACCCTTTACAAATTTAAAGGTAAAAAAAACTTTCTCTCTTTACTCCGGTTCGTTGACTGTTTATGTATTATATACACATCTGTTTATCTACTGCACCTTTTAATATTCTATAACCTGTTAATCCGTCCATCCTATTTACTTTCGTCATTGCCATATGGTCCCGTCTTCACTATTAATGGATTAAATATTATCTTTTGTTTACAGCTGTCTTACATTTTTTTAACAACTTTCTTTGCTTTAGATAACTTCAGTATATTTATAATGTAGTTGGTTATTATCTATGTTTTTCGACTTAAATAATGAAATTTTAATGCTTTCCCTTTATATATTTTAAAGAAATTTTTAATATAAATTATATTTTTAACTTTAATTTTAACTCAAGCATTTTCAATTTATATCCTTAATTAATTAATTAATTTTTTTTTAAAGTTTACATAGTATAATCTATGTGAAAAAACTCTTTATTTTAGATAATTTTTAGTATCTTAACACAATACATTTTCACTCAAACAAATTTAATAGATTAATACATTTAAAAAAATCAATGTTTTTAGGCATATTTAATGCATCTTTTAGTCAAATCTTTCAACTTTATGGCAAAAAATAAAAAAAAAAACACTCAAGAAATAAGATGTAATTGTTATAAAAATCTATTTTAAAAAAATTCCACACATTTTTTCATGTTGATAAATTTTAGTATCAATAATAATCGCAGTTTAAGATTGTTTCGAATTTTTTTTTTCCTTAGTTGATATACGTTGATTGATATATCAGCAACTTCTTTTATGGTTTTCTGAAGGACGTGCATAGAATCGTGTAGGTGAGAGATATTTCGATTGTAACTTAATTACACGTATTTTGTACACCTGCTAATAACATAAATAATTTTAAAAATTCGGTTTAATAAGACGTTTGGTCATCTTGTTTTCCTCTTATAAACTAAGAAAATAAGAAAAGAAATGTTATAAATTATTAAAATTTTTACGTATTATTTTTTTTATTTTCGCAAGGTCGAAAACATCTGTAGGTTCCTATCACCTACACAAATTCACAGCGTATGTTTCCCTCCCTCCTTATTTTATTTATTTATTCGAATGTTAGTAAATTATTATCACAATCTGTAGAATTTTTATATTATTTACTTAACATTCGCTCCATTTTTAAATATTAAAATAGAGCATTATGCATTCGCAATACATAAAACGCCTATCCTACATACAAGATAATAAATGCAGATAGTAACCCATAACCTGGATATTCTTCGAGTAACGTTAATAAATATATAGTCTATAATAAATGTTTAAATATATATATATATATATATC
>NW_019384569.1:523813-530845 GCF_000671375.1 Centruroides sculpturatus | reverse complement strand
TTCAATCGTTCTATAATCGAACCAATTCGAATTTTTTTTAAAAACATTTTCTTACACAATTATTCAATAATAGAACCACGTTTTGAAATTCTGAATTTTAAGAACAATAAAAAGAAACATTTTTTTGTTTTTTAAGCGTTACGATGAAAGAGCATTTTGAAAAATTAACACGTCGTAAATTTTTTTAAGGTTGCACATCGTAGCGTGTTAAAAAAAATAAATAAAAAAACTCTTTCTTGGCTTCTTACTTTATTTAAATTTAAGATAAAGCACGAAAATGTTATTTTCTGAATAAATTTTTACTTGATTTCTCGAGGCGATGTGAACTATCTAAGAATATGACTACATAATTAAACTATGGCAAGAAAGGTACAGTACGTTCGATGCCTCCTCTGTATTTAAATATTTAAATCTATGACGTCGTTAACCTCTGCATGGGGTGGATAATATATGATTTTGGCATTAAATACAAGCTTAAAGCTAGATAATTCTTTAATGTTCTCATTTTTTTTTTAAATAAAGATCTTACAACATCCGAGTTACCATAAAGTTCTATTTTTTATGAAGTGATCGGTCGAGTGATTTATTTATTTATTTATTATTATTATTTTTTTCTTTTATGTAGCCCACCCACGTTACAAAAGTGGGTTACGTATCTGACATTCTAGTAACACTTTTTCATGTTACGTTCTACAAAACGTAAACTCCCACCTAACCAACTCACTAGACTTTAATCTCAGTGCGTGCCAATTTTGACCCGTTATGACATAAATCGATTCTTTTATGGTAGTTGAACCTAAATTAATTTACAAAAACTCATTCAATAGGCTAGTTTTGGTTCAGCATTTGATTTTTAAACTGAAGTATTAGTTACGAGTTTAAATTAACACAAATCACCGCTCGTTATCTAAGCTTGTATGACTCATCGGATTGTGTCTCAATCTTATCGAAATCTTTATAATTTCTGAGTAAAATGTATGTTTTTTTCTATAAATTATTCACTAAGCTGCGTACATCTCTGGCTATGCTTATTGTTTGGCTTCTCTCCAGTCTATTATTATGCGTCTTTTTACATGAAGGTCATGGCTTGTCGCGCTTTACGTTTTTGTGAAATTGTAACAAAGGTAAATATAATTTTACGTATACTTTTTTTTTACGTAACAACAGCCTTGTTTAACGTCTCGATTACAAGCCGAAAAAGTCATAATAATTTGTAAACAAACGTTATGTGTTACAAGACTGTTGCGTGCGCGATTTGCGACTGGTTAATGCCTTATAAGTCGAAGTGTGTCGTTTCCACCTGTCACCTTAACGTGTACGGATTAGAAATTAACATACTACAAAATGAACTACTTAAATTTGTGTACACCCACGCTAAAATTCTTGCTTTATTTGACGTAAACATTGAGAATTATAGCGGTAAAAGTACACACAAAAAAAATATATATATATGCTAATTTGGCAACACTAGAGACTATGCAACTTACGAAAGTCCGGTCCGTAAAGAGGTGCAATTAATTTGACTCCATTAAAATTTATGATAGACCAACTTAACGAGTTTATTTTTAATTATTCGTCCTTGCATAGGAACAATGGGGTGAAAATCGATTCGTAACAGATAACGCCCGTTCAGGTATCGAAAACAAATTACTGATCATTGAAAGAAAAGAAAAAAAAATATTTCTCTATCATTTTTTCCCCTTGGTTGTTTCACTTTATTGAGCCAATCTCGTATTTGAAGTTGGGACTCGTTCCAATATTCTTGCGTGCTTCGAGTCGAAATGGTCTGCTTTCAACTCTTGTCCGAGATTAAGATATAATTTTTAGGTTTTTAGGGGGAATAAAATATATAAAATGATCTTCTGTGCGTGTAATGTATATATACGTATTAAAAAATATTAGAATTTCTTATGTATTTATTCGAATTTCTTATAAAATAATACGTAATGTGTTGAGTAATTAATGCTAGAAAATGGTTTAATACAGAAATAATAAAATTTACGTAATGTTATTTTTACTTGGATATATTTATTAAACTTTAGAACTGTTTTCTAAACCGGAAACGGAAGTTATTAAGATTCTTATTTGTCTTTTACTGTGTCATCTATCTCCTTTCTCTTGGCACATCTTGACAAGATTTATCATCACATTTAGACTACATCATCATCACCATCATCATCATTTGGCTTTTACGGAGGTGGGAGGACATGGTGAAGGTGAAGACGGAAACAGACCTTTTACCACGTCCTTTCATCTCCCCTTACTCTCCTCTTCTCTATTCTATTCTTTAGCATCACATCTCTCTTCTGTATTTAATAATTTCATAGCATTATTATGGGGAAACAGTGTTTGCATATTACTCCTGTTTATCTGCAATAATATTAGTTTAATCAAAACTTTTTTGGCTTTTTCTTGCGATTGTTTTGTTTGCAAATCAAATCGATAACGGCTCGATAAATCAAATTTCTATACGTAAATCTCATAACCGGAAACGGAAGCAATTAACGTTATAACTGTTGTTTAGTATGCGTATTGCATCGCGTAACGCTACGCGACAATCGATTTAGTCTTTTTTTTCTCATAAAATATTACAATATATCTGATAAAAACTTAAATATATCCGCTTCCAAATTCAAAGACTTATCTCGTAATAATTATGAAGTAAAATAGAAGTCATAATCAGAACATTTGATGTATTTTATGAGGCTATTTTCTTTCTCAAGTATTTCGTTCCTCGTTGCAATCACTTGTTAAAAATTAATTCGACAATAAACTAGACGAAGTTAAGTTTATACGTAACCATCGTTCGATATTATTCGGTAAGTTTAAACTCACAGATTTAATTTCCTTTCAACTATTGTCTCGTATGGCTTTTAATCTAGATCACTTGTGTCATTGTTAAACCGGTACATCAGCCTATTACATTATATTGAACCGTAGACATTGTTATATATATATATATATAGTTTAGAAATAAATGTAAAATAATTAACCGGATAAAACTCTCTAACGCGGCTACGTGGCGTCAGGTTCTTTGTACCTTTTTACTTTGCCAAGAATTCCTATGGCGACATTGGCACAACTATGTTGACTCTCTATAAACGGCTCAGCTAGTGGAGCAATGCCACGGCGACCATGGACTAACCGTCGACGAACTAAAAAAGAATATCTCCGTATCTAAAAAAAGAATCGTTTAAGACGGACGTCGAATCGCACGTGCTCGGAGACATACGTGTGACTCACCCCTAACTCCGGATCATCTTCCTGTTATTCTTTAATCAAGAAAGAAAACTTTATCTGACTTTTTACATCTCGTAGGCTGCATTTAAAATGACATTTCCGGCTTCTTTCTCAATTACAAGAGCTAGGAGCCACGTGGTTAATCTATCGTTTTATATAGAATAACGAACTCTGATGCCGTATAGGAGGATACGTATCACGTGAGCGGTAAATAAATCCGTATATTTGGACTTTAGTAATTGCTTGATTATTTAATCTTCGGTTTGTTCCCCCCCCCTTTTTTTTGTCACTTGCGAGATTTTTATCGACGAGTTTTGCCGCTTAACAGATGTCACTTCCAGCAGATTTTCTATTAATTAGTTATCTGAAAGTGGGTTGTGTGTTGTTTCGTGTGGGAAGAGCGAAGAGTTCTGTCGCCCACCGATTCCGTTATTTGGTTTAATATAAAGAGGACGTTGAACTATTTCGACAAGAAAAAAAATAACCTCCATCCGACGTATTAACTGATTAAACTATACCATCTTTTGTCACTCCATTGTCGCCTATTGGGATAGATAGTCTGGAAGGGATGAAGAGAACTTATAAATAAACACAACTCGTCTCTGGCACTTTGCCCGTCTAGCTGACTGGGACGAGTAAATTATGACCACACTATCGAGAAGAGGGAATTTTGAAGTATTTTCAAACTGGGTGAAGACGGATTTGATCGGCTACCTTTTCAGTAGATTCTCTGCTTGATAATTAATGGACATACAGTTTGTAAGATGTTTCTACAACCTCCCCGTCTGGTTCAGAACTTTGTACCACTGTTATTTTACTATATATTAGTCGGAAAACTTGACATATTGTTAAATTGAAAGAGAAATTTCAAGTTTTAAATGATATCTTCCCTATTCTTCGTGATTTAATTGGACATTATTTGGAAAATAGACATAGGCTTTTTTTTATGTTGTCTGTGAGTAATTTGCATATAAAGTATCTAAGCTATAAAGTATCATATGTTGAGTTTATAAAGAGATAAAATAAGATAAACAGTTATGACTTGTGTAGGTGGATTTGAAAATTTTTAAGTAGGCGCTTCGACCTTAGTACGTGGGTCTATTATTTGTCGAAATTCTGTAGTAATCTCAACTTTTTTTTTTCAATTTAATTATTATTTACGTATTAATTATTTCCTTGTAATTATACTTTAATTGTGTTGTGAATAATTAAATTATTCAACTTTTATTTACAAATACATTTAAGTCATTTTACACAGTATTTAAAATTATAAATTATCTATATTTTAATGTAGCAGAATTCAAACAATCAATGATTATCTTTTTATCATAATTTGAATTTAATGTTTTGACTTTTGATCAGATTTGTTTAATAATTATCTGACAAAACAGTTAAGTTGTGAAATATAGAAAGAAAACTAAGTATAGAATAAACTTCTCAGCTATAGGCCTATATATTATATTATTGCATATATCGAATTGAATTTTAGCAATCTTAGATGTTAAATATGTCTAATATTACTTGATAATAGTAATATTAGTTTTATAGATGATTAATAAGCTCAATTATAAAGAATTTAGGTTATTAACTAGTTAAGATTAATAAAACTTCCAGTTAATTACAGAAGATATAATGAGTAAAACCTTGTTCTGAACTTAACCTAATCCATTAAAACTTTTTAAAGTAATCTCTAAGCATTATTTAAATATATATCAGAAAAAAGAACTGCATAATAATTAATATTTAGCCTTTTATTTTCTAAATGTCCCTAATTTTCATCAAAGTATTGAAAAATATATACTTAAAATTAAGATCCTTGTATGTATATATATATTATTATTTTCTTTATCGCTACTGAAATTATGTTAGCAACGCTCATTAAAATCTCTTGTCATTACTTTATAGCTAACACATGTTTCCTTCGTCTGCCTAATGTATCTTATGCGTGTAGATTATATTTTTAACATAAGTTAAGAATACAATAAATAAAGAAGATTAACAAAAACTAGGACTGTGCCACATCACCGATATTGGTGCAACTTTTAAACTATTTGGCTATCTGCTTTTAGCCAAAAAATATTATGATTTAACTTTAAACGATTTTCAACTAACATCTGATATGAAACATCATTTTTCACTAACATTCAGCTTTCTTACTTGGCGCAACTTATAAGAATATCGCGTGACTTCATAAAGTAAGCCGATTTCGGGGTACCTCATATATGACGTAAGAAAGACGTATGCCATCGTAGATTCAACTCAATTTAATTATTATTCTTCCAGTGAATTAATTAATAAAAAAACACATGTAAATGATGTTCAGTTTTCAAAGAATCACACAATGCACTCAATAATTTTTAGATTAATGTATTTTATAAACTTTTAAAAACATCCTGCAAAAATATATAAAATTTTAAGAGGTATAAAATGCAAATTAGGTCGTTATAAGTTCTATATTTTGTGTGACGTTTAATGTTTTTGTATTTTTATTGAAGAGACAAATAATACAACCAATGCAATTCATTTGCATTTGTCTATATCAGATCAAACTATACATAGATTTAATGAATGATAAAATAAGAAATCTGACATTATTAGTGTGATTCCAGTTTTAATATTCTGTAAGCTTTTACAGCCATCAGATATGCATTTTTTTTTTTAATTATTATTACTTGTAAACATTGTATAGTTTGATTTGGTTATATTTATTCATTACAGATCATTATTTCAGTAGAAGTTCTATCAGAAATATGTTGCATAAGATTTCTTTTGAATGCATATAAAAATAAATCTTCTAAGAATTTAATGAATTATTTAAAAGTTTAATAATAAAACAAATATAAGTTGGCAAAACATTCTATAATAAAAATTTATATTTATATATGATTTCAAATTACAACAATTCATATGATTTAAATAATAAATTCAATTAAATCAATGTAAAAAATGTTCATAAAATTAATCCTAAATCTTTAAAATATGTTATAAAATATTTAATATAAAATTATTTGTGAAACATTTATGTATATAGTTATAATTGAATTGTATATTTTCAAGTATTTTTTTCTAAATAAAGAAAAAATAATAATATTTTAAAAGTCAGTTTTTTTTAAGCAAAATAAAATGTTAAGTTGTAACATTTCTTACAAAATATACTTAAAAAATGTCAACTGATATTTGAAAAATTGCTATTTAATTAAATATGACATGGCAGAAACAAATATATAAATAGTTATATATATTTGTAACTATTAAAAGTTTTAACTGAAGAAATTTTTAAACTAATTTCTTATATATTATATATGTTGTTGTTATATTGAAAGTAGTAATTTTTATTGCTTGAATTATTTTTAAATTTTTGGCGAGAAATCTTTAAGTAAACAAGTTTTTTTTCCCCCTTATCTAAAATGATACATTCTACTTAAAAAATCACATACTGGAACAGAGAATGCATTTTTCTTTTTGTCGCAATTGTAAACTTTAGCAACATGTTCAGAGTCTTAATAAATTATATAATAAAAAGTATGCAAATTTATTTTTAAATATGATTAAAATTAATAATTAACTTTTGAAAATTATTTTGTAAATTTATTGAAAGAATTTATTGTTTTTTGTTGTTGTTGTAACTTATTACGCAATTTAATTTATTCCAATTTCTTATTAAATAAAGAAAAATTATGCAAATTTATTATAAATTATTAATAATTTACAAAAATAAAAACTTGATTAATTTTAAGAAGAAGATAGTTTTTATTTTTAGAATAATAGTATTTTGTGCAGTAATTTTTTTAA